>NC_088860.1:32348692-32638692 GCF_963853765.1 Magallana gigas
AGAAAATTGTCAGTTATATTATACGATTTGATTGGTTTTGTTCAACCTGTCTATTTATCAACAGTTTCATATTATTAGAGTTTTTTTTCTGAAATGCAGTTTTATATTGCAGTCAAAATTATTGTCCAATTTGGTGCCAAATCGATCTTGTCGTTTTGTAGATCTGTATCGTCGGAAACCCATTCGTAGACTCGCATTAGCTTACTGACCGTGGGATACTCATTGGTTTTGTTTTTATGAATATGTATTACTCTCAATGAAAGAGATAAACTCTCATGCCGTTATTAATAGATGCGTGCGCAGGCACTAACACGAGTGGTGAAATTTCATTTACGAAATTGTGAAGGAGCCAATAGAAATAGAGCATGAATTATTCACGAGAACAAGAAAAACTCAGCGATCGAGTTGGACAGCGCTTGCACATCATAAAGAAGGGGGCGAGGGTAGTTATGTGTTTCTACTTATATAGGCGAAGCTATCGCAACTAAAGCGCTACATTACCGTAGTTTCCACGGGTTCTCCATTGATCCAAACGTGCAAGTTATCCCGAGCTATACAATGAAAACAAAGGGAATATTTTCAAAATCATGTATATATACATACCGGTATATACCAAGTATTATAAGAACAAAGAATGGAATCTAGATAAGAGGATAATCTGGTTCCTTCCTTTGTAAGACCCCCCCCCCCCTCCTCCAGACAGAGTGGTCAGTCTTGCATAAGCTTACTTGATGTAAACAAGTTTGCCTATAACCCGATTCACTCCAATAGAAGGGAAAAACCAAATACTTCTTAAATATTTTTAAACTTTTTTGAAGTTTTATTAAGTAGACACCTAGGGCATTAAACCAACAAAACTATGAGTGATCTTGATAATATGTTGATGGATCTACCACAATAAAGACTTCCAATTCCCAATATTTTACGTCTTAAATTCAAAGAGTAATAAAATTACGCGTATACAGATTATTTACATTAAATGGATTACAAATACAATGTAGCTTACACATGGCAGAAAAGATCGACATGTATCTCCAAGAAGATATCTAAGTTTAATTTGGTTTTTTTTTTACAAGAGAAAAGGTATCTCCGGTAAAAAAGGAGATACCTTCTCTATCATGCGCGGATCTAGAGGGTAAGGGGGCGGGGTTCTACCCCCAGGGAAATTCAAATTATTCAAATTTTTATCGTAAAATTACCGAAAATATGCCTCGAACCGGACCCCCCCCCCCCCCCCCCCGGGGGGCAAACTTAAATATCCCTCAACTCCGCCCCCGGAATTTTTTTGATCTGCGCATGTGTATGACAAGAGATATCGTTTTTTCTTTTTTAAAAATTCCTATGAAAATAATTGCATATAAATCGGATAAGACGTATTTTATGTAGAAGACAGAACGTATGATGAAGAAACGGCGTACAGAAGGAGATTTTGAATTCCTTGGAATCCATCTCTATTTCCCAGCCAGTGGTCAGCTTTGGTACGCCGTCTTGTGAAACATGACCCGCCTTTCTGGAAAAAGAGAGGGAAAGAGAACAAAGTCAAGCCATGCCAAAAAAATAATAATACGAAACTGATGGTTTTTAGATTTACCATTATAATTGTGCACATTAAAAAGTTAGGATATATGTGATGAATACATATAGCATTAGTACATTTTTATAGAAAAAAACCCCGTCTTTTTTGGTCACCACTGTAGTTGAACATAGTAAGAAACTATAGGAAATATTCATTATTTTAGTTTATACAAAAACTAGGTACGTATTAGTTCTTTTTTCGATTATATAGGTGTGCATGTTAAGAAGTTATCGGAAATACATCATTTTGTTACACAAAATAGGTGTGAAATATACAGTCAACATACATACACGGACGCATTAGACCAGTAAACTACCTGCTCAGATACCAAATGCAGTGCATTTGTATAATGACCGGGTGGTACCGAGTCCGATAATATGGTTATATATTATGCATGTGCTCGACATGAATGAATAGATAAATGCGGCTAGCTCCGAGTGCGACATTCCGTTCGTACTCATGTTTGATATCTTTAGTTTACAAAGTAACTTGCTTTTGCTGTAATATCAGCAGTAAATTGATCGAATAATCGAAAAATTGACGGAGATCTGTATTTTAAAACGTTTTTTGCACAAGTACACTACATCCACAATTTTTAAAATTCTCCTCTTTTCTTTTTCTGGTGGGTTTTCTAGTTTTTGCTTATTTTTGGGTCAATTTTAACAGACAAAAAAAAAATCCCTTCGTAAAAGCATCTTTTAATTAGCATCGTAATTGATATGTTATATTAATTGCTATTACTATCAATTAGAATCTTCAGGCATTTCGCGTTTTGTTTAAGTACCATGAAACTTTTAACTCGGTCCTATTGATTTGCTAGAAGCCAAGTCAACATATATTTAACATGATTCCCCTTCATTGTTAACATGTTTGTTAATGGTCAGAATCTTTCATCAAATACCCCACTTAAATTTCAAATACGGTAATTAGTTTATTCAAATAACCTGAAATTGACAAATATTTCATAAAGGAATCAATCCCTCCGTGTTTTGAGGAAAATATATAACGCCTCATTGCAGAGTAGTTCTTTTGAAATATACATCGATTTTACACCTCCTATTTCAGGGAAAAAACCGTCTTAGCTGGGAATTTTTCGACAAATTTCTTTATACTTTTCGCCCGATCTAAAAACAAATATTTGGATAGGATGATATTGTGATTAAGCCCAGTTTTAATATCGCATCTGCGAATCCTTTCACTAAGCTTTAAAGACCAGTTTTTGAATAATGAAAGCCTACCAAACGCATTTTAAAAATAAATTCACTCTGCTCATCCGACGAACAAACTTCTAAAACAATGCCAGTGCTTTTAAACCGTGTAAACCCAAAGAAGCTGTATCTATGAATAAGCATAATGTTTTGCAATTTTCTGTGCCTTTCTCCGTTTGAGAATAAAAGAAGTACATAGAAAAATGCAATGGAATTCAAAGCTATACATATGAATATTGCATATCCAGTTTTCCAGATGCAAAACAGGTTTACTGATGTAATGAGTATGGCGTTTCGCAATTCTCTGTGCCATTACCTATGAAAGAAAATATGAAGTACGTTGAAAAATGTAATGAAGCTATAATTATGAATAACTATACTCAGTAGTTTAAACGCTTCCTGAATATTTCATATCTGGTTTTCCAGATGTCAAAAATGTAATAATGAGAATATTGTTTTGTAAATTTCTGTGCCATTATCGATAAGTATTGGGAAAATGTGAAGTACTTGGAAAATGCAATGAATATACATGTATACCTATACCTATGAATAACCATATTCAAACACGTCCTAGCTATTGCATATCCAGTTTTCTGGATGCAAAAAAAAAAAAGGATAAAGATGAATATAGTGTTTTGCCATTTTCTTTACCATTATCAAATAGAGAAAATAAGAAGTACCTGGAAAAATGCATTAAAGCTATAGCTATGAATAATTATATTCAAACACGTCATAAATATTGCATATCCAGTTTTTCAGATTCAAAAAAGGTAAAAATGAGCATGAAGTTTTTCCATTTTCTGTGCCATTATCTATTAGAGGGGAAAAAAATAAAGTATTTGGAAAAATGCATTAAACCGATGTGTCACGAAAATATTTGTATGCTTTATGTAAACACGTTTATTCACACACACAGCGTTGTCTAATGGTGATGAATAAAAGTGTCAATTGATCCAATGATCAGAGAATCCAGCCATTTATTGATCGTGAGGGAAGAGTTGCATCTCGATCGACTGCTCATAATATATCACTCGAACAGAACTGTAACAATTCCTGTCCCCGGTGTAAAGGAGATATACAAAAAAAAAAAGAGGCTCGCGGTTTTGGGGTCGGGTGTTTTATTAATTAATGGGAAATTACTCATCACTTTTAGTATCGTGTTAAAATATATACGTCAAATACAAACTCTCATTTCAAACTCATGTCCCTGAATGCTTTGATTTAAAAATATGTCAAAGAACAGGTTTTAAAACTGTATATTATCATTATTTTTTTTTCGTGTTCAAAGTATTTACGAAAAAAATTGAAGTGAAAATATATTGACATTCATGAACCAAAAACTTACAATGCATACACTCCTTAAAACGTGTTAAACACAATTATTTTTCTAGAATTACTGTTCATTACTTATTTTGGCCAATTAAATAAAAGGGTTTCAACCAATGCAATGGAATAATGACAAGGGTCCATTTCTGGAATTAATAATCCCCAGTTGTTGCCAATGATAATGTTCAAATAACTTTCATCAATTTGTTGCAATACTTTCTTCGTTTGTATATCTGTCTGTTTGTTTGTGTACATTTACTTTTTGACATATTCTTTACCGCCACTTTATTTTGATTCAGCAAATGGTTCTGATAATTTTTGCCTCACGATGTATAATGATTCGCCAATAAAATCATCTATAATAACATCGTTTCAACGAAATGTTTTATTCATGTCGCTGCCGACATTCGAACCTGCAAACCTCCTCGCACTTAAATAAGAGTAGCGACCGACTGCTATTTGGAATAGCTTCTACAGTTTGTAACTTAATCGAAGTATGGTCATTGATATAGAAATATCGGATCAAAATTCAAATGGCTTTTAACAAAATGCATTTTACATTTAATTCAATTTAAAAAAAAAACAAAAATAAAAATATATCCAAATTGTCCGAAATCAATCTTACCTGATGACTTTTTTCTTTTTAGACATATCCCGATTCGCTATATTCCTTTTACATGCCATCAAAATTACCGACATTTTGCTAACTTAGGCCAAATGAACCCCGTTTCAAGATGACAAATTCGAGAGAAAAAAAATTCAGAAGTATGATATTGAATCTCTATGATATCTGGAGCGAAATATTAACTATACCAAATCTTGCACTAAACTTCGCTTTTATACTCGCTATAATATCTCGTTAACCATGGATTATGAAAAGAAAAGCAATACTCCCACTGTGTTGAGACCTGTAGAATTTTCAGGTAGAAATAAAAAAAAAACACGCCACTGAGCCAATATATCCAATCCCGTGCCTCCCCGAACCAGTCCAATAGAAAAATTGATTTCAAAGTTTACAAGAAGCCAATAGCGTATAAACCAATATCCATGCAAGCTCTCGCAGTATGTTCGCAGCATACGGCATTGCGACTAAAACTTCGGCTCTTGTCAAAACGTTCGATCGGCGAGTGATGATGGCGGGATGGATCTCTTTTTATTAAATTGGTGATAGATTTCAGACTCTTGTTAAGTTCATAATCCGTTCGAGAGGTTCCGCAAAGCATTGACTTTTTCTATTGATCTCTCCCTTCGAGAAAGAGAAATGGTTATATTGCCATTGGTTTCTGTGATTCTTAAAAAATGCAATAACTTTTTTTTTTTATCAATCGGCTGTCATCTGAGTAAAGAGTGAATGGAAAAGTTTGTCTTTTCTGTGGATTTGTTTGCTAGTTTGTTTGGTTTTTTTTATCTTTCTGGTAAATAAATGTTCTATAAAATTTTATTCTGGAATAAAATAAGATTTCAAATTGGTGATGACCACCACCTTCCAACCTGAAATCTTACATGTACAACAAGGCACTGATAGGAAATAACAATGTCTTATCTTTGTTCCAGGTAACGCTACGTCCTTAAGATCAAGTACATTTCAAAAAAAAAAGAAAGAAAATTAATTAAATAAAATAAAGAAAGAAAGAATAAAATTAATAAGAAAAAAAAATGACAACATAGAATATACACTGTGCTGTACACTTTTTAGCGCACTTTCTACTGAAGTATGTGGGTTTTAACAAAAAAAAAAAACCAATTTGCGGAGAATTTTCTGAGAAAATAGGAAGCTGAGAGAACTTTAAATATCACCACTTGACACTTAATAGGGCCACCCATTTGTCTTGTGTATTTGTTACATGCATAATCATGCATGCTTTATAAATTTAATTTTGGATAATGCCAGTTTTTTGTGTTAAATGTATCAGTATCAAAGTGAATTAAAAAAAACGATCGGTAAAGGATAAAAGTATCTGTATTTTCCACGTTTATATTAGTATAACACCCTTTGTCTTCTTTTAGTTTCCATTATGAATTATATCATCATCGTCGTCGTCGTCGTATTCATAATCATCATCATTATCATCATCATCATCATCATCATCATCATCAACCGTTCAGCTTCGAATTCAAGATGTTCTTGGCCTTTATCTCTTTCTCTTGCCCTCTAAGGTCCATTGTAGCGCTGTTCTAGTTCATGATTGGAGAACTTTTCGTAGCACGTGCCCTATAAATTTCCGTTGGTGTTTGGTAAAATGTGCGGATCCAAAAAAAAATTCAGAGCCCCCACCCCGTCTGCATGAGAGATTTTGTTTGCCGGGGAGGAAGGGTGGGGGGGGGGGGGGGGGGGGTCCGAGGCCTGGTTCTGTTATTTTACTTTGTTGTGTATCTTGAGACCCCCTTACCCCATCTAGATCCGCGCATGGGTAGTGATGGTACCCAGGTCCTCTTGATACATGTAATTTATCCACAGCAGGTCTCCAATCCTTCGTACTTTATTATCACATGATCATTAAAAAAGAAACATATTTAATAGAATGTGTTTTGTGTCAATACTGTTTGCTTGTAGTTTGAGTGCAAATATTTTACACAACAGACTTTGAACTTAAGTTATTTTGAGCAGATATTTTTCTAAAGGTTTCGTATTTGGTAACCATATATAAACACTGAGTAGGCAGTTTGTAGGAGTCAAGTATCCATTGACCGATTCAGATTAGCAATTATCAAGTCTAGCAGTACCTAAATTGTATTTATAGCACATCATCGTCAAGAAAGTTTTTTGCATTAGAGTGACTTAAAATAAAAACTATTTAAGATGGCTGAATGGTGGTAACCATTTTAAGAATATATTGATCTCCTGTGGAAGAAGAGCTCTTTTAAAAAAAATACATGGAACTAACAAGTTAGAAAATTTGGTATGTTTCTTTACTTAATAGCTTAAAGTTGAAATATATCCCTAATTTTTTGTTTAGGTCGATCTCCTGTGGAATTCATAGACAATATAGCCCAGAAACATTAGTTGATTTCGTTTTCACAAAATATTTTAAAAAATTTATCATCTCACCGTCAGCAAAATTCAAGACAGTTTATTGTATGTGTGTTCACATAATTCAACCCCAATCGATGAGTTAAGAAAACCGCATGATTCTAATATATCAATTTTAACGGAGCCTGTATGGGTGATACAATTCAACAACAGTCAATATTGTTTTAGGTACTTGGAATTCCGTGTGCATTATTTATGCCAAGCTATTAACCGCGGGAAGTCATTGCCCTGGAAAAGTAAATGGGTGTAATTGGATAGAAACTACAAGTTATTTTTTTTTATCTTGTCGTTTCAATTTTTTAAATTTCATTTTCTGTTAGGCACAGCGGGCGTGTCTGCAAAATGGGGGGAGAATCTTAATTTGGAAATATAAAATGCCGTATTAATGAATTGTGTAGAAAGATTTAACTGATGTTACTTACTGGTTTTATTATCACTAACGTCTTGCCTTTCCATTGAAATGTTGTACGTACATGTTTTTATATAATAATTAATATTAAACCAACAATGGGGAAATTCAAAATTCGTATAAGTGTGTCTATAAATCTATGACGAAAATTTATGATGACGTCCAAACATTTGGTTAAAGAATTTTATAGCCGACAACACCCCCCCCCCCCCAACCCTACCATCCCTTTCCCCCGAGTTAAGATTTTTAAAAAGAGTTGAAAATATTTTAAAGGTCCAAAGCACAAACCAAAATGCATATACACTGTATACCAAAATGCATATCTATGTTAAAGGGATTATGTACAAACCATACCGGTCTTGGAGAAAATTCAAAAGTAAACCATTAATATGCTTCACACCTCGTGTAGCGAGATATGAATTCGAGTGGGTATTCAAAAAGCATAAATTGATATCACATGATGATGTTGGTATTGAATTCATTTAATCTTGTTAAATCATTGCGAGCCACTGACTTAGTCTATTATTAATAGCCCATGGTTCTAGACAACCACGTACCAGGACAATAAAACATCATATTTCCCTGTCATCGTCATATTTTTCATTATATTTCCGTCTAATTCATATTTCCCCCACAATCATGCAATAAATGTAAATTACAGGTGCGCATGGTTTTGCACAGCTTTTTTTCAACTTTATTAAAAATATATTTCTTTTGAGCAGCCTTCCATTGCCTTATACAAGGTATCGTTGCAATTTAAAAAAAATAATTTCTAGAGTATAGATTTTTTAGTAAATAATACCAACAATGCTATTAAGTTCATGCTTTAGAAATTGTTTTTTAAAAATTCATTGACTAATCTATTTTAATTGACAGTTCGGTTGTTTTTCAGTATTGTAAATATTACTTGTACCATAAGAACGAATTTTGTTCTTTAATTCATTAACTTAAAATGAAAATAAAATCGTTTACCATAATGATTATATAAATAGTGCCTGTTTGGGAGGGTAACAGTTAAAATTGACACCCCTCAAAAACCATTGTCAACCTCCGCTTCGCGTCGGTTGACAATGGTTTCCTCGGGGTGTCAATTTCAACTGTTATCTTCCCAAACAGGAACTATTTATTTTATTATACGAACTGAATGTCTTAATTTTAGAATTTTTTTTTTTGAAATGACGTGAATTCTACGGCGAACCGTACGCGCATAATTTACGCGCATGTAACAATTCGTTGTGTTACCCGTTGCCATGTGTGTTGCTAACGCTGAGGGTAATAGAACGGATTATCAACTGCGTCTAAACCAATCAGATTTCAGTATTTAACATGAAAGTATAATAAATATAAGATAACTCATTGTTAATAGATAGCAGCCAAAGCGCTACGATTTCTTAATCTTATAATAAAATATACACACATGGACATTTTCCGCGTTTCATTATAATACCATCAAACAGATTACTCAGTGTCATTTCCCCCTGTCTTCCTTCATAATTTTATAAAAACCATCAAAAAAATAATCAAAAACTTGACAGATTTAACTACCAAATCAAAGTACTGAAGTAGTGACGGGAGTTGATCTTATCGATTATCATTTATTTTAAAATCAATTTATCTTGCATGACAATTAGTTTCTAGTTTGAATTTGAATTACGCACTTTTTTATAATATGAATTTTTAGACTTTTCCGACAAGAATTTCGAGAAACCCCATTTGAATCATGTTGTGTAATATTTAAAGATAGATTTCAACTACATAGTATGTATTAGTTATCGAAACAATTCTAAAAATTGTATGGATCCAAGCACTATTGATAGCGAACTCTAGTCTCGTTTAACTCCCCGCGTCTGTTTTCACAAGTGTTCAAAAAAGGAGTCAAGCGTGGACGCAAAAGCCGTCTGGACCCTTGATTCCTCTCTATTAAAAGAGAGCCCCCTCTCTGCTTGTCGTAGATTTACGGAGACAGCCAAGCGTCTGGTTGAACGAGACTATATTAATTAACTCTGGCGTAGGAATACATGAGACTACAAAAATATCTAAATTGTTCGTACTATATAAAATTTGACTATTTTTAAAGTGTTTATAGATTAGTTTCCTTGAAAAACAATGCTTCGGCATACATTACATCGATTTTTTTCTATTATTTTCAAGAACTTAGTCTTGTTAGCGGTGATGATTTGTACTTTGGTCCAAACACTGTTTCACTTTCGGTTTGCCAAAGTAACTGCATAGGAGAGTTGATTAAAATCAACTCCCAAAAATTATTAATTTGTTAGATTGGACAGGCAGTTTTTTTTTAAATCATGCGAAACAGGAAGTAAATTCATAAATCTTAATTAAACTAAATTATGAATAACAAACTACAGTATAGAAATCAATCATCTACACCAAAACTCCCCGCGTCTGTTTTCCCAAGTGTTCAAAAAAGGAGTCAAGCGTGGACGCAAAAGCCGTCTGGACCCTTGATTCCTCTCTATTAAAATATTCTGTATAATACGAGGGGGAAAATGGAGAAGGTTTCTTTTTTTTTTTTTTTTTTTTTTTTTACAATGAATGATTGTCGCATTTATCATGTATCTTTATGACTGAAAAAAAATTCAACTTAAAATGTTTTGAATTAAACATGAACATTTAACGCATTTCGTAATCTACCCAATGGGTGTTCAATTGATGTATGTAGCCAAAGTGTATAATAGCAAAAGTTGACAACAAAGCTTCCAGAAGGCTTATTTACTATAAACAATAAAAGTCTTATTGTTTACAGACAACAAAGCTTCCAGAAGGCTTATTTACTATAAACAATAAAAGTCTTATTGTTTACAGTCAATAATACTTGAAACAAGCGTTTATGGAGAACCCCTAGGGTTTCGAGGTAAACCCCCCCCCCCCTTGGATTAAATTTTTATACATTAACTTTTGATAAATGTTCATCTTTATATATGTACGTGTATCTTCTCTTAAGGCAATATTTGAATGTTGTTCATGCACGGATCTAGAGAGGGATGAGAGGGGGGGGGGTGCAAAATAAATCAAATTTATCAAACTCACATGGTAAATTAACCAAAATTAGGCCTGACAAACATAGTTATTCCTCGGATCCCTCTCCCCCTGGACAATTTTTCTGGATCCACGCATGCTGCTGTATCCCGATTTGTGCTATCGTCCGAGTGGATTTAAATGAAACTATGCAGCAAAACTCTTGTATTGAATAATTCATTCTGTTTAAAATGAACAAGATAGTGCTGCATGATAGCGATTCCGATTAGACCCACTGGGTGTACAAATAACATCTTCATTCAGTTAATTAATTCTGTGACAGGCTATATACCCGTTATTAGATTTTTAAGTCATTTTACACCTCAGTTGATAGTCGAGATTTGTTTACCAGTATATCAATTTAGAAACATCTACCGGCATCTCTTTACTCTTACTGTTACATCAGATAAACATGATCACCAGTCGCAATGAGCTATGTGTACACACAAACTGCATTAGCCACCAAAGTAACGGCCGGGTAGCTTAATTATTTACATAAATATCTCATCTATAAAGTCATTGAATATGCGCCCTACGGAGATGGCCAATTTCAAATCTAGCCCTTTCTGCACTGTCTTTGACCCTTGGTGAACCCATTAGTCAATTAACAGTCGGTGCACCAAGTTCACTCATGTTTTCGATCATATTCCAGAAGTTAGGATGTTGGAAATCTTTCAGTTTACTAGTATACTGAAAAAAACAAGTGCAAAATTTTTTTAACATGACGTGCGTTTTCTGAGTTTGTCTACGTAATCTTAAAAATTACTGGAATTAATTCTAATGAGAATTTTGTAATTTCGTCAAAATGTGCACCTTAAACAAATGATTGTAGGTACCACTTAGTACCAATTGCTGTCGAGGTTCACAGTAAAAATAGTTCTAACTTAAATGTCAAAAATATTTGCGTAGTGACACAAAACTATTATACACAAAACTATTATATATATACCATATATTGGGTTTGACATTCCGTCAAAATTCAATGTAGCCTGAAAAAAGATTAATTATTGTTATGATACAAGTATGATTTATTATTGAAAAAATTGAAAAATTGACAAACTGAAAGATGAAAATAAAATAGATTGGATGATTACTGAATGTTAAATTCAACAGGTCGATGGCCGCGGATCGACAAATCGAAAAGTCGTTGGGTTGACAGCGGACAGGTCGACGGGTTTTTATTGTTGTTGACCTGTCAACCTGTTTGCCTATCGACCCATCGGCCTGAATTGATACATAAATGATGACGATTTTCGAATGACTTTAAAGTATGCCGCCCCCCCCCCCCTTTAAAGCTGTATCATCACTGCATGAACCATCGTTGGAAGTCCACGACCAATCTCTCTAACTGACGGCGGGCCAACTCATGGAACTTTCTCGTTTTTAAGCATATCTCCAGATTAATTTCAAGGTATCAATAATGCAAAACTCTCATGAAACGAATGATAATAATGATTTTAGAAATGCAGTTTTCATAGTTGCATGCTCATGCATAACAAAGATTGATGGGATTTACTTAACGAAAGAGTAATGGACATAAAGAAGCATAACTCTAACGCATGAATTATTCATGAGAACGAGATAAACTCAGCGAATTGATCCACTGCCAATACGCGTTCACAAAACTAACAAATACTGTAAACCAGCTTTTATTTGCGAACGAGAAAACTTCGCGAATTTCGCGGTAGCCTCAATGTCACGAATATTTCTAGACATGAACCAGTCGGGCGACTGTAAATAACAACACGGATTTGGTAAAGGCTTAAAGAGGCATGGTCACGATTCTGGTCAACATTTATTTTTCCGATTTTGATTTTTACAATGCTTCAGAAAGGCATTTTTAATAGGCAACCGAAATTTGAGTGTCATTTGTCGAGTTACAGAGCTTGAAAATCTTCGCTATGTAAAGAAAGCGTTTGTTTACATTTTGAACGTTGAAGTAAAAATTTCGGTTTTAAACCTAAAACGAATGTGTTAAACGTTAGGAACTGTTTATCTATGCTTAAGATAAATAAAAAGATAGACAAATATTTAAGATGAAATTTTTTTTTTACTGGTATATTAAACCTACTAGTATGTAAACAAAAACAGGGCATGAACCTTGTTTACATGACGAAGAATCGAGAGGGTCTGTATCTTGCTTATAACTCTACGAATGACTCTCAAATTTTATTTGATCATTAGAAATGCATTTCTAAAGCATTGTAAATAATAAAAATATAAAAATAGAATTTGACCAAAAGCGTGACCATGCTCCTTTAATTAAACATGAAAATCAATCGTGGCGAACCGGTTTATATCTCCGGTTACTAGTGAAATAAAGTCATCGCCAGTAAAAATTGGTTTACAGTAGTTCTAAACGATGTCTCTGAGCTATACATGTTGCTATACAATCAAAGTGGTAACACTTTTCGTTTAAGTGAAAGCAATTAATATTCATTGCAATATTTTTGAAAAAAAAACCCCAATTTTTCTGACCGAGATGCGGATGTTGTTAAAATGAGGGTTCTATGAGATTTGGAACATTAAAAAAAGAAATACATTAATAAACATCGCATAATATGGTATATAAAGAAAATGTGTGGTTTTTATCAAGCTTTCTCGTGTTTTCGTCTTTGAATGTCAATTGGGCTTCTAGTATTTGCTTTTAGTCAAATGAAATCTACTTTTGCTTCTCAAAAGCTGTATGACCAAACAATGCAACTGACCAATCAGTGATGTTGCTTGCTTAGTACTGTAACACGAATGCTACATAACATACACTTACTCTTCTCATTGAATATTCTACAGTAGTAAATTAGTTCTGTCCTGAAGAATTAAATTGCATAAAATCTCTCTCTCTCTAGCTCAGCAAAGCTCTGTTCTGACTTTTGGCAAAATGGTCCTGTCGGAAGATATTGCAAAGAAATTTTTTTCCCTTTTTTGAAAAAAGGGGTTTGTCATCACTTAACAACTGGTGTTCAGTAGAAAGACCACCAAAACATTTCACATTATTGCAAAAGTTGTAAATAGAAAAATACCATTTCATTGCAGCTTGGAAGCTCAATTTTAATTTGCATGTAAATATATCCTTGATAATGAAACAACAATGTGCAACCCAGTTATTGGTAATACTTGAGATGTAGTTAAATGTGTACAGGTCGGCAAAGAATACAGAAAAATCTGACGCAGATTTGAATTTTTTGTAGTTTTGCCGAAGGTTATCAGATTTATTTTTGTTAACTTCGATATAAATTACAAAGTATCCTGCAAATTTTCCGTGTCACTTGATCAAACATCAATAACTCAACATATGTCAACTTTTCTCAAATGATTTTTAAAAAAGTAAATTAGCAATCAAAAGGTCTGTCAAAATCATTTCCCAAAAATAATCATACCAAAAAAATGATACCTTTAGGCATATAAAATTTATTTGACATGAATTCTCATAAGTTCAGAAATTTTTATATATCCACAAATATTTTGTCTTGAAAATATTTTACCTTTTGACATAAAAAATTTAATAAAAAAAATTACCAAACAATTAACCATTGTTATTTCCAAATACCTTTGATAAAATATAAATAACAAATAATATATAACAATTGTATGCTTTACATATATCATTAGTTAATACTTTAAAAAAATATTGTGAATATTGACAACTTCTTCAGCCAAAATAAAATTATTGAAATAGTTTGTTTGGAATTGCCTCCCGCCTCATTTAAAATACCCCCCGCTGATAAAAAATCCTTTAGCAAAAAATAAAGAACGTTTTTTATGGAGAATTTAATTTTTTGCCAATGCTTAATTAGTTATACCGTATTTTCCCGACGATAAGTCGGGATTTTTTCTCTCTGAAGCAGAGCACTTGACTTATCGTCTTGATCGACTTGTCTAAGGCTTGAGGTCAGAAAATTGTGAAAAATACTATTAAAAATCTTGATTTTAATCATCTTGAGCTGGCTGTGTTATTGAAAATTACGTTGTTGAATTCAATGTTCATCTTTAATTATTATCATTTTCACTCATCTGTTAACACTAGAATACATATAAATAACAGTTATTAAACAATGGTGCATTGTCTTTAATCAATTAAAAGTTTTACCGTTCCGTTTTTATAAACACATTGTCACATGATTCCATATGTCACTATAGTGGGAAGATAATATTGCGCAGTAGAATTGAAACCAAACTTGAATGGAAAAAAAATATTGCAGTAGGTCCGGGGAATGTTTTAAAGTTTTATTATTTTATTAGTAAAGAGTTGTTTGTAGAAAGAATAAATAAGAAATATTTTATGGTCAAAATCAATCTTAAAATACGTAATCGGCAATTATCAACTCTATTGTTTATAAGGTAGGTTGATCCCGGTTGTGCTAATAATCTTGCTAAGGCTGACATCGATACGGTAATTTCACTCCCTGTGTATATAACATTTTTTATAAAGAGTACCGTTATAAGAGTGATTATAGTTCATTGATTAATTATTGTCCAATTCTTTGCTTATTGTTAAATAAAAAATTTAGGAAACGTATGAATGTCGTATATCGTCATTTTCAAGTCGTACAAATGATCGATCTATTTCTAACAGTAAGTGTGTAACTGCATTAATGGATACAAAGTAAACAAGTTTCATCAAATCATAGTAATTGCTAAGCTTTCTGCACTTGAGTACCCCCTTTGAAGTCCGACACGAGACAGGTGCATGCCTCTGACACCGGAAATCGTTAAACAAACATTGACCACGCGCCGAATCAACAGGTGGCTGGTTATGTAATGGCGGATACACTGGCGATGGTCAGAGTGGGTGATTATTTTAATACATGGGAATAAAATATTTCTGTCAAAGTACATGTAAGTTTAGTTTGCACATCACGCGATATCGGGAATTGTTTACAATGCCAGCGACTTTGTAGATGTTGCCGGTATTTGAAAATATGATGTATAAGTATAAAGTATAATTGTTTAAATGTTAATCACTAATAATAATTCGTAGCAATATCGGGGACATCGTGGCATCATACACTGATAATGTTACTGCAGTTTTATACGCCATTTTGAAGTGATAAGATCGACGTGTCGTCTGAATCGACGTACCGTAGGATTTTGTTAAAATTTTGGCTAAAAATGAGCAATTCGGCTAGTCGTCTGCATCGACGATTCGTCGGGAAAATACGGGTAGTTTAAGTTTTGAAAAAAAAAAAAATTCCCTCCCTCCCTCCCTCCTGGGTTTAGAAACCCCCAGACAGCATTTCCAAACAAACATTTCTTTAAAAGGATGGCCTTATGAGTACAATGCATCTATGAGCAGGAAATCAAAGTCTCCACATCACTGTGGCAAGAACGAGCCATTTGGTTCATTACTTACTGAGAAGAGAACTCCTCTTGACACAAGGAACCACAATTTTTACAGTAAAACATGGTTTTAGGATAACTAGCATCAGGGAAGAGCGATTTTGATTTGTTCTTAACATTGTTATTCCTGCTTAGTTTTAAGACAAGATGACAGTAAGCATGCAGAGTTTGTTATCCTCTTTCCTAAATCTGTATTTTACAGTATACTTAAGCCTTACAGAGACTTTAATGAAGTAAACATTTACATTAATATTTTAATTATCTGACCACCATGAGCCATGCTTATAATCCATAAAGCAATTGGGTAATTGAAAAATTTTGATGAAAACTGTGTCATTTAGTTATCTTCATCCATTTCTTCCTCGTCCTCTTCATCTGATGTCACATCTGGTTCGTCTGCTTCACTCAAACATTTCGGGCAATCACATGTGAAGAGATAATTTTCCCTGTAACAGAGATTTTTGCTTTATACAAAAAGTAGGAAAATGTAAAGAAACCTCAGATATTCCAATATGAAGCTGTCCGGCTTGTTAAATGATGAAAAAAAAATTGTTACCTTTGTAATTAATTTACATAGATTATTATCATTTCATATTAATATACATTAGAACTGATCTTAATTCAGATATGCAGTAATTGAAATAAACAATGCAAATCTGCCGTCTTGATTTAAAATATTTGAATGAAATGTCCTCAAACTGTACAGTTTAGTTAAAACTAAGTTTAAGGCAAAATATGGAATTGTTAACACAAAGTCATAGCAGTCAAACCCGTTTTCCCCCTTGGATTAGGATTTTGACAATTGGTGAATTTTGAATTGGGGTAAGTGTGCCACAACCCCCCCCCCCTCCCCCCCCCCCAAAAAAAAAAAGATAAACATAAAAAATGAAGCCATGTGGCTGCATCGGATATATATCAACATAAACAATTATGACAAACAACAAGCAAAATGTAACAGAGAGACAGAAGGATGGAGGAACAGCAGACAGCGAGGCAAACACTATATACAACGAAGCCATATATAAGGGGGCATAAAAATTTATTATTTAACAACCAAAATAATTATTATGATTTTCATAAAGATGAATTTCAACAGCTTAATTGCAAACAAATTTTTTTTTTTTTTTTAAATCTGTTGTTATGTTCAATCTAATTTGCTGCTTGGGTACCTACAAGCATTGATTTCTTCTATACAGCAAATGGACTGAAGGACGTAGTTTGTGACTGATATACCTTGTAATAAATTACTCAAAACCAGGTCTATGTAATCCCAAAGGATTTTCATATCGTGAAAAGTCACAGCTGGTTGCACCCAGCAGAATACAGGTAATAACTGATTTTACCATAATCTACAGGTCTGCTCAGAACAATTATACCCCCTCAAACACAATAAATCATAGATATTGAGGTCATTCCATCAATTAAAATTTATATGTAAAGAGTTATTGATTCTGGTTTACTTGTTTTGGAAAGTTGATGAGTTTCCACCGTACATTAAGGCGTTATTATTTCATGAGAGTGATAAAGTAATAATTATTTATTAATTCTCCCTAGAGAGACCAAAAGCATTAAGTAGCACATTGTCAACATGATATCAATATGGTCAAGATAAAACCATTCGGCTTGGGAGTAACAGTTACTTTCTAAAAAGTAATTTAAGCCTGTAAAGGAAATTTTATCAAAATTCATAATTTGAACTGGTAGTTAAAACTAAAAATTAAGAGTTCCTTTCAAACTGTTTTTCATTACCAATTAGATAATTGGTGCTTATCAAAAATTCCCATCAAAATGAATTTCATTAATTAACATGAAAAGCAAGAACACCCCTCTCCTATTCATTGAATTATTGAACGATGATAGCCATTTCAATTTTTAAACTAGACAAATGCCCAAGGGTCACATTGCTAACCTCAAAGACAGCTCTTATAATAGTGTTCTAGATATGATAAACTACTGAAATGGTTAAACTGACTTTGAAGAGTACTGATTGAAACCAATCGAATCTTTGTTTCATATGAAAATTGACTTTTAACACAATTCTGCTGAACAATAATGGTTATTCCAAATGTCCCCTGATATGAATACTGTAAATTCCTAATTAAACATGAGGAATTAATATCCGCGTAAAATTGCGAGGAGCATCCTTCACGGATTTTAAAATCTCGCCATTATTTTCTGAGAGTTGAAAACTATACGAAATAAGGAGAAAAGTTCAACATTCGCGATTTTATATTCTCGCGATTTGATACAAACCAGCGGGATCGCGGAATTAAGTACTTGTGTAATATAAGGAATTTACAGTATGATAAGACTGTGGAACATTAATTGGCAATATACAGTGTCAATTTCACCTGTTACAGTCAAAACATTTGAATTGGTGGGGACAAATTGAAGCTAATTAATTCATTAAATCGGAATTTGAATTAATCTTCTCTACGAATAAACCCTGATTTAACAATGGCTCCACTTGATTTCATATGTATGACTCTCTGCATGGGCGCTTGCCAGCTAATTTTGACAAACGATATCTATTTTTATATGTCTACCCTCTTTACAATAAAATCAATTTTATAATCAAAATCAGTTGGTTTCATAGATTAGCATAGAGGGTAGACATGGATATCATTCCTCATTTATTTAGCTGGAGAGTGCCTATGATTCTCTGAAGACATCGGACAATGCTTTGCCTTGCGTATAATCTCTCCCGAACTGTGATCTTCTTATACCTGCTAATTGTTTACTTACTGGTGAAATAACACAATTTCAATCCAATGTTTTCTCAAATGACTGTCTCAATTTGTCCCCGCCAATTCAAATGTTTTGACTGTAACAGGTGAAATTGATGTAGGCTTTATATTTCCAATCTTGCCAGTTAATGTTCCGCGGTCTTTGGATATGCTGATCAGAATATTTTTCCTTCAGGAAATTTGTATTCGTAAAAAATCCCAAGCTCAATTAAGACAGACTCACTTCAGAATGTTTTGACGACTGTGTCGACTCCTTGACAGGTCACATTCACTGAGGTAACTGATGCAGATCTCCTTTATCAAAAATAAAATAACAAACATATGGCTAAAATAAAGTTTGCATTGTATTTGGGTATTTAATTTCAATATTCAGTCATAATGTATCAAGTCTGATAATTATATAAATAAACAAGAGGCCCAGGGGCCACATTGCTCACCTGAGCAACAATAACCACAACTCTGATCAAATCAGCATTACAGTTAGACTGTATCAAATTCAACCATCTTGACAATAAAGTTTTATAGGTCATTCTAAAAAAGTAAAAAAAAAAATCTTTCCACTTTATCCACATTTTTTTGGTTAAATATCAAGTCCCTTTTGTTGTTTCAGTATTTATTCCTATTCCTATTCAAAATTCCTATCCCCACCACTTGTGTTCCCACCTTTCTCCAAGTAATCATCATTTAAACAAACTGTCTGCACGGCTTGTGCTTTCACACATGTTTCAGCTTTTTTGGCTGAATGGTTTTCCAGAAAATGATTTTTAAGGACTTTCTCCATATATTCCTGTGTAAAAATTCAATAACCCCCTTCCTCTTTGTGGCCCTACCCTTACCCCTGAGATCATGATTTGAACAAACTTGAATCTACACTACCTGACGATGTTTCCACACAAGTTACAGCTTTTCTAGCTGAATGGTTTTAACGAGAATTTTTTGAGATTTTAAAATTCTCTATTTATTCTTATGTAAAAATTTGACACCCCCTCCCCATTGTGGTCCTATCCTACCCAAACGGATCGTGATTTGAACAACTTGAATCAACATAATCTGAGGATGCTTCCACACAATTTACAGCCTCCTGCTCAGGTGAGCTAAAAAAGTGGGTTAAAATGTACCCCATGTGTATAGATATTTGTAAAATTCTTTATTTTGTTATTGAATCATATCATAATTACTGGTTATGAATTTTCAAGTTTCATTTCAATTTCATGTGTTTCAAATGTACTTTTGTTATCTCTTAATCAAATTTACAATTTTAATTATTCATTGGGCTCATAGCACCAAAACATAATTGGTTCATTTTTTTGCAAAGCATGTAATAGATTTCATTTAAATTCCAATTAAAAAATCCACATATCTGATCCTAAAACTAGGTTAAAACATTTAACAGGTTATGTAACACACTGCATTTTTTCAGGAATATTATCATATATCCTAAAAGGTGATGATGTGCATTACAAACAAGGCCAAAATAAAATTATTGTTTGTTTGTAATTGCCTACCACCTTATTGAAATACCCCTGCTGATAAAATATTTTTTGGAAAAAAAAGAACATTTTATCATAGGGAGATCTTTATTTTTTTTTTTTATCAATTAAATTTTGATATTAAGTTAAACTTCAAGTTTGAAAAATAAAAAAAAATTCCCTCCCTCCCTCCTCAGTCTTGAAACCTCCAGGCGTCAATTCCAAACAAATATTTTTTTAAGGATGGCCCAGTGAGACACATAATTTAATTTTGAAAATATCTATGTCTATTGGAATCAATTTTTCAAGAAATGTAATACATTGTTTTTGTTAAATGTCTGTATGTCATAATTCACTGATGTTTATTTGTGGTGTATGGTACCTTTATAATTGGAGCCCCCTATAAATAATAGAAACTTTTAGACAGAATGCCCCTCAAGAGAGTCCAGAAAGCTTACCTGGCCACTTGGTATTTTCTCTTTTGCTACAACTGCCATCACATTATTGTTGTAGGGAAAAGTTATCTCAGCATTTGGTAGACAGCTGTGGTTGCCTATGGGTGCAAAACAACCAAGCAACCTTTTTTATTCTTTGATATACAATAAAATATGTTCAAATTAAAATCACTAATGCACAGTTTCATTTCATTGTAAGTTATTTTCGTCCCCGTTTTATTTTCGCCCCTTTTGCCTTTGTTGTTGGTGGTCAAATTTAAGACTAGGAAAAATCTAATGTCTCAAATTAACTTTCTTTAAACACAGCTATGTCTGGGCGAATTCAAGACGGGGCAAAACCGTGTGCAAGTGAAGGAGGGCGAAAATAACATATGGCGAAAATAACCCTGTATACAGTATGCATATTTGGATGAACAAATTAAGAGGGATAAAACACTTTCTCATTAAGAAAAAATCTTTTTGATTACATGTTTATACATTTCTTGAATGATAAGGATTACTTACAAGTACTTTGTAATGAGTAAAGTCCAGAGCCCTCACAATCCAAAAAAGATCCCGAAACTGCAAACACAAACCAAAACTTATAGCGAAATACATTTTCTAAAACTAATGGGGATAAACTACCATATATTATGTAAATTGTGAACAGTGGCATGCACTATTTTAAGTAGCAAGCATGGGCAAAGAGAATTGGAAATATCAAGGTTGGTTTGTTGTTCATTTGTTTTCCAACCAGAGAGCCTTTTTGCTTAAAAACACTTTTTATACCAAAATGTCAATTAAAGGTCAACAAGGCGATCTGTTAATTGTCAAATCGTTTTTTTAAAAGCCATCAGCTAAAAACACATCATACTTCACACACTGGTAAGATTTTATTCATGGATTTGAAAAATTATACTGAGCTGGATTGGAACATAACTGGAATTTATCAGGAAAGGCATGTAAGATTGGCCACAGGTTTTCTATGATCATATATATGTATAACTATGTAGATTTTTGGTATATACATGTGATATTTACCCTTTTCTAGTTCCTCGTACAGTTGGTCAATAAAAAGGTCCAACTCCTCCTTTTTTTCATCTGATAAAGCCAACTCTTCACAGTTTTTCACCCATGCACTAATGGAACTGCAGATGAAAAACACTACTCTTGTTTTAAAACTGACATAAAAAATCATGGTAGATTTTCTATAATTCATTGTATAAAAATGGGCTGCTAGCTGACATGTTAAATATGGGATATCATCCTATAAATACGATTTTTAATGTGAAACTCATGTGAGTAATCTTTCCAGAAGAATTTAACGTAAAAAAGTAACATCCAAAATGAATGAAGAACAATTGCCAATACATAAGTTGGGATTTGACAAAAAAAAAAAAATTTATATTACACAACTGTATCCAACTCATTATCAGGTATCCAAGTTCATAGATATCCGACATTCGGGTTAATTATTATAGATATTGGCTAAATGGGCAAACACAACAATTATTATAAATTCTTTTCAACACAAGACATACTGTAGATTCCTTACTTTACACAAGGACTTGCATGTACTTCCTTGATTGAACCATTTTGGATCAAATTGAATATCAAATAAATAATTTAAAATCACGAACGCTTAATTTTTACCAGTGATAGTTTTATTAATTTTACATCTGTCTGAAAAATAAAAGATTTAAGAATATGCAATAAGTGTTTTTGCAATTAACTGTGAATAAGGAATTAAAAGTAATCAACGCTATCGAACAAAAGAAAAAATTGAATTTATCTTACCTTGAACCTATACCTTGACCGTTTCTTCCAACAAGAGCAAATAAAGAGCGGAACCCCTCTGGTGTAAACCACTAAAGCATATATAAAAAAGAATATTCAAAATCTCTGCATAAATAAAATGAATTCACTATAGATTGATCTTTGTTATCCCTTTTTCACCAGTTCATTACGGTGGTATAGGACACTTCCGTGTTGTTTGTTGAAATAAACAATTAAATGAAGTGTGATTATATAAGTAGTTTCTTTCCCGATATTGTCACCTAACAGCGTAGAGCAGTGGGTAAGAGGGTTTACAACGAATCTGTAAGTCAGGAGCTTGAATCCTGCTCAGGGTTTTACAATTTTTTCCTCTCCAAATATTTTTAAAAGCTATTTTTTGGTTAAATGTAACAATATTTGAGAATTCTAAGCTGGTGAAAGTACGGTATTTCAATTATAATGTACTTTAATCCACATTAATATTGACAGATGTCCCATACCACCTTAAATATATCGCATTTTATTGTTTCAAAAATTCTATAAAAATATTTTACCATTGGTATGTTAACATTCCTTCCAAACGAACTCATCTTAACAGGTAATTTAAATAACTAAAAATTACATGTATTTTAAAAATAATTGCATATATTTCTTAATTTGATACTGAAAATAGATGAAAATGTACATCTGTAAAATAAATTTAAAAAGTAAATGTGTCTTACATGTTGTATAGTGTCGTCGTACATTGTTTCTGTCATCTGTTGTCGCAACATTTCAAGGGGCTCCTAAACAATCACTCAAAACATTAAAATCCTTATTATAAAACATATTAAAAAGCTATATATTTGTACATCAGTCCAAAGTTTAATAATTAATAGTATTAACTTGTAGAATGTGAAAATTTCAGTAAGATATAACATGATATACATGTATTAATGTTAGTGTTGCTGTATATACAAGTAATAATCTCATAAAAGACATACATAAATGAAAACACAACTAAACTACAGCTAGCAGTTTAAAATAACAAGAAATTACTCAATGGTTACTGATAATTTTGCCCACCTGGAATTTTTCACCCATCATTTTATGGACCAGTGCTTCATCTTCATTCACTGTGGTTTTAACAAAACCAGAGAATTTCTCCAAGACTGCTGATTTATTTTTACTCTGCAACAAACAAATGTTTTCTTGTTAAGTGTATTGCACTTTACAACAGAAAAAGATCATGATTTTTTTTTTTTCAAATTTGAATAAAAATTTGTGCATACATTTGCATATCAGAGTCATCAAACTGCTTTGTAGATAATTTTCTTTAAATAGTATGATCACTGTATGCATTTGTGAGCTACAAATAATAATTGATAAAAATTCTTGCAACTTACTTGTTTGACTAGGGCAATCATCTTTGCTATAAGCATTATACTGCATGATTCTGGAGGAAAATGAACGTTTCTAGTAAAAAATAAAAAAATATTTTTTTTTTTTAAGATATGGGTTCATCAATCTGAAAAACAAGAATATTTTCACCATGCAGCTTAAGAAGCCCCAGGAATTTTTATTTAATAAATAGAACTGACTTAAAATGTTCAAAAAAAATATCTTATTTACAAAATAAAATACACTGCATCAACATCAATATTTGCTTATGTGGTTAAAGAGTCAATGATTTGATCCCTTCACATACTGTATATACAGTAAAACTCGGTTATAGCGAAGTCCTAAAGACCGATGGATTTACTTCCTTATATCCGTAATTTGCTACATCCGTGTTCGTACTAAACAAATTTTACTGTATACATGCATGTGTATATTGGTTAACAATTACCTCCACATTTCCTGTAACTTATATAGTGGGTGGTTTTCATCCTGTCTAGATGACCCCATGCACAAAGTCTGATGATATTCTTCCCAAGATCTCTTTTGACACTCTGGACAACAGTAGGTTACCTATGTGTTCATAATTTAAGTAAAATTATCTATTATAGATGAATTGAAAAAAAAAGTGAGCAAGCTCACATTACCTAAGCTCCCACATTTACTCCTACACATCCCAGATAAAATACACAAAATAATTCAATAAAGGGGCATAACTCATAAAAATCATTAGCAAAATACATGATTGTACTTTTGTTTTTATAACAACAACAACAAAATTCTAAATTCAAAAGGGGTGAATTTCACAGAAAAATAATGGAATCAAATTTCTTGCATGATAATATGCGAAACTACAGATTGTGTCCTAGAAGTCTGCAAAGTTTTATGACATTCCATGGCACGCAGTGGTTGAATTGTTTGTATTTTGGGGTATTACTCTTAAACAAATGCTGCAGTATTTTCCCCACACCTGACATTGAGGACATTTGACATAGGTTGACGGATCTGTGACATCACACTCTGGGTGAGGCAGGGTAAGTGCTGGGTTCTCCGTCAGTCTTCGACTCTGATTCTCTGCAGTCTCCAGGGAGCACAGGCAGTATTCACAAGCCTCGTACTTGTAAAATTCATTCCACAAAAACTGCGAGCTAACCAAGGGTCTTTCTTCAAACAATACATCTCCTTCATCAAAATTCTTTTTGGTTATCAAACTTTTGCCCTGCAAAAAACTGAATCTCTTAGTTTAAAAATCAATTGTCTATGTGCTAAAAGACAAATCTATCAGCTTTCATGTACATATTTCCAAGTACATGTACTACAGTGCTTTCACACTCTAACTGTACACAAGTATATGGATAGGAAGCAGTTGTAAATCTAAATTTTGTCAATCTGTTCCTTTTAGCTACAGGTAAAAATTAAAAGTGGATAGTTATTTTTAGCTTTCTATCTGGATAGCCGTAGAGAAAAGCGGCAAAGTTTGTTAAGGGCAATTAATTGCATATAATTATTATGAAAAAACACGGGTAACTAGAATTACCGGAATACCCGCGATTTACCGAAATGCCCGGTGAAAACACCGAAATACCCTTCAAAAACACCAAAATGCTTCATTTGAGCACAAATATTTAACATCATAGTTTGAATCTAAGTGTTTAAATGTATTTCCCAAATTTTCAGTTTGATAATGTAAGTATTTTGACATAAATAGCGATTTTTAACGTGTAGACATTGGGTCAAGAATGATAACTCTTGCATGAATTGCTTTCACTCGAATAGAGGTGTGACATTTTATTCCCCAGAATAAAATAACTAAGAATTAAAAATACAGTTCATCAGCTTTTATTTTCTAATATCATATAATAATTTGACATGATAATACTATAAATATTCCTTTTTCTAGAAGAATTGCTCCTTTCTATTGTGAGTAGATAATTGGTCACGGCAATAGCCTGTTAACTAATGAGATGAAAACATTTATGTCCAGTTTAAATGAATTATTCAAAATAAATTTAATTATGGTTATTTACAAGAAATAAATTAATAAAAATATTTAGTTACATTTGGTTTTTATCAACACGTTAAAAACTAAATGTAATGAAAGAGTTATCTTTCTTGGAAGTGCAATTTAATCAATAACCACGAAAATCGGCTGATTTATTCAAAAAATTAACTTTAAATACAATAACTATCTATATAAAATACTAGACATTCACTCTTTATGGCGTAATAATGGGCATTTTGGTGTTTTTGAAGGGTATTTCGGTGTTTTCACCGGGTATTTCGGTAAATCGCGGGTATTTCGGTAATTCTAAGAACCGAAAAAACACCAATGTGTGTAACATTGATGAAAGCGGAACTACATTGGGAACCCCTTTTAAAAGCACCACCCAAGATCATGGCTTATCATGATGTACAAAATTAGCAACGACCTAATCGATATCCCAGCAACATCACATTTAACATCAGGGGATAATCAGACAAGGAGCAGCATTCAATACCATCAGCCACCAGTATATCGAGACATGTAAAAAAAAAATTTCTTTCCGAAAACCACCAATGACTGGAACAGGCTGCCAGATCATGTCAGTACCATTGAGGAGCAGCTAACTTAACACCATGGCTGCCTCCGATCACCTTTAACCTGTTAACAGCTTAAGAAACCTGCAGATTAGTCTTTATCCAGATTTTATACACTCAATACCGAGATCAGCAAAGAAGAAGAAGCCGGAGGACGTCAGATGTTCAGATGGCCAAGTTGACTTGCATGACAAGGGGATATAGATAATGTTACCTACTGACCATTTGCTGAAAAATAAAATTCAATATCCGTTACATCTTCTCTATTGTTTTAAATGCCCGATAGTTTTACCTTTTTCACGTTTTCAAAGCTAATCTCAACATTGTCATCACAGTCATGCTTTTGCTGAACGGACGCTGCCATGTTTTCCAACTTTTTGAACTCCAGTTATTGGAGAGTTCCAAAACAGTAAAGTGAAAATTGGTATCGTCAGCACTGACAAAACTCATCGATAATTAGTGAGGTTTGACTTATAATCAGTCCCATGGGTAATGAAGATACCTTAAATGCAATTTTTACGATCGGTTATCTGTTCTTTGTGTTTTGTTTTGTTGCCCCTCCGACCGAATTTGTTTCAGCAGGATTGACAATACAAAATGTGTTGTCAAATTACCTCGGAAGTGAACAGCTGCATTTCATCGAGTATCACATGAAGAGGACTGCGGTGACGTTACTTATTCATTCAATACTACCTCTAGGTACTAAATTAAATAAGCAAATAGTAGAAATTATTTACAGTACTTGATGTAATTATAAGTGGTCAGGCACATATCTTGCATGTTCATCCATTGGTGATTAAAGCCATTCATGTCCACCTTTCTTTAGAGAAAATACTTATTTTACTGCTATTTAGGTGTATTCGAAGTATGATGGTAAAACCAGTTTGTTTTTAAGTGCCAGATAGCTTAATTGTTGGAAGGTAGAGCACCTGAATAGGATTTAATTCAGCGGTCTAGTTAGGTTCAAATATTGGTTTTGTCTATTTTAAATTATTTTTACCATCCCGTTATATTTAGTGCCATGACCAACCCCTTGAAGTGACAAGTTAATTTGATTCAGCCAATGAAAAGGTTCTTGATCTTTTAATTGATCCTTTTGGGTAAAAAGATCATTAAAAGGGAGGGGATATGATGGTCAGACTGAATTGAGTGCAAGCACCTGAGAGCTCACAGGCTCAGTTGGTAGAACACTTGACATCAGATTAAGGTTCCACAGTTTGAATCCCAGTCTTAACTTCATTATTTCTTCCATTTTGTTTAACTATATTTTATTTAGTGAGATAAATTAGCTGTGATATTCAGGCCTAAATATATAATTTATAAGCCTTGTAATTATATATTCAAATATATATTGAAATCTAAGATTTCATTACCCGTTAATTTGTTTTTACCATTTTCAGGGTACTATGTAGGACTAGGATTGTTCTCACCACAGCTTGATTTATTCACTCCATGGAATCTAGGACTTTTTTGGAAAATTTATTTGACAGTCAGCACTTTAATCATTTTGACTTGCTCTCTACTATTCTTCCTGTGGACTCGTAATAAATACAACAGCCATCCAATAGCAAAACAATTGGCTCTGCTTGGAAATGGCACTTCATCATGGAGAGCCGTGGCTTCATCTATTAATGTAGAGTTCAGGAGAGTGGATAAATTCACTACAGGGGCCCCTGGGCGGAGAGTAATTGTGACAGATTCGTGGGTGATTCTGACTTCCACCTATTATGTGTACATAGCACACCAGAACGACATCCATCTGGCATTATCGAATTCGGAGGAGCACGATATTCACTATGAAAGCATGACGTCTGTCCAATTCCTGAAATTCAATGTAATCAGCATCAACCCTGCTCTCAAACCATTCAGTATCAGGTTGGTGTGATGAAGAAATTACTGCTATTTTGGTAATCCTAGATTGAATATAACTATATGTAGCTACATGTAAGTAACCACAAATATGTAAGTCTGGTACACTAGATATCCTTAATTCAGTCCATGCTGTCTCTGTAAAGAATGCTAACAAATTAACCATGCAGATGCAGACTAACAAATATCAACAATTGCCGCTTTGTTTAATGTGCCAGACAGTAATTTATCTTTATCTCACTTTACTTTAATTTCATGAGCTTCATGTATCATTAGGCCTTATCTATCTTTGAATGTCAGCAATTTTTTTTGGTATGAGAAAGAAGCATAACTCTTTTTTTATAGAAGAATCTATCAAAAACTGTTATAGAAAATTGAGTTATATTTCATTTTAATATTGCAATAGAATTGATCAATGCAGTATCATTTGACCTTATATATAGTCACAGTAGTTCCTGAGAAACTGTAGAAATAATTTTTGTTGGTATTATACTGTAGATTCCTAATAAAATGCGAAGAATTAATTTCCGCGTAAAATCAAGAGTAGCAACTCTCGCGGGTTTTAAAATCTCGCTTTTATTTTTCAGACAGTTTTGAACTATAGGAAATTATAACAAAAAATTGATGATCGCGATTTTATATTCTCGCGATTTGATACAAAACAGCGGAGTCGCGGAATTAAGTACTCGCGTAAAATAAGGAATTTACAGTATCTGGTACATGTACATGTATACATGCATTTGTAAAGTTATAATATTGTGTTCATTTTTTGCAGATTGAACGCATTAGAATACAAAGATTTGAAGGACAAACTTACGACGCCCATTGTTAACGCCCGGAACATTGTGATAAAGCAGTCCCTGAGCGACCAGTTCCTGGACGCCTTCAGACACCAGGTCAATCTGAATCAGGTCTTCCACATGCCAGACACAATGGTAACACATTATAATCCTCATTGTACATGTGCCGTAAACCCAAATTTTATTTGAGTGCAAGAAAATTTAGCATGCATGGTTTAAGAGAATCTTGCTGTTGCGAATATTCCACATCTAATGATGTACACTGTGATATTGCCAAGGTGTCAGGGTGTATACTCATGATATAATGATATGAAATTTATTTCCCTTTGCAAAATACTGTATGCAGGAAAATATTCGCACCCATTTTATTTCCACCCCATTCTCCCTCCTTGTCAGTGGGCAAATTTCAATGTCTCAAATTATAGCTCTTTTAACACAACAATATCTGGGCGAAATCGAGACTGGGGAAGCTGTCTGCAAGTGTACAAGGGCAAAAATAACATAGGGAGAAAATAACCCTATACACAGTAAAAAGTTGACAATGGTAAAAGAGATAATTTGTGTTATAAATAACAATAAAATCAATGCCTGCAGTATTTTGATTATATTTTTTTTGGGAGGGGGGGTAGGGGGTAGGGGATCTTTTTTTACTTAAGTAAAACTTTATAAATTTTTATTTCATTGGCCTACTTATTTAGAATGTCTATTTTCTTTTATCAACCCCAGGAGGCTGATACATGCATTGGGTGTATGCAGAAGGAATCAGACATTAAACTAGTGAAGCTGTGTGATAGCACGGAGGTGGAACAGTGCGTTCAGTGCTACTGCCGACCCATGTGGTGTCTAGAATGCATGGGGAAGTGGTTCGCTAGCCGACAGGACCAACAGAGGCCGGAGGTCTGGATGTCTGGCTCCTCCCCGTGTCCGACATGTCGAGCAAAGTTCTGTGTTTTGGATGTTTGTAAACTTGTAAAATGACACGTTTTTAATTCGTTCTTAAAATTGTTCTTTTATATAGATTTAGGATATGAATATTTGTTTTTTTTTCATGACATAAAAAATGACATTAAGATACCTGATAAATTTTAATAGTTTGTGCTTGATATTCAAAATTTGAAATTGAACCACTGCATGTGAAAATACATGAATATATGGCTTGTTTATTGAGGTAATAATGGCCTTAATAAAGAAAAATCACTGTGATTTACAAAATAAAGGTGTAGCAAATTAAAGTTGGTCGAAATTCAAAATCACCGAAAATCTCATAATGTGAATGGCAGTGATGTGAATTACAGAGAAAATGTTGTCAATACTGCTTACATGATTTTTTTTGTTAAATAAAAATTATTGCCTATACGTGTATACATGTATTATAATATACATTACTGAAGAATTTTTCTCCAAGTTTGAATCGCTACATATGTATTTCAACTCTTTGATGATTCGTTGGAGTCTTGGTTTGAACTGAAACTAGAATCTACAATATACATGTATCAAGAATGATTATATGAAAGTGTTGATAATACTGACTTAATTGTTATGGAAATTTTAAATTAAATTAAGTCTGAAAAGAATGATTATATGAAAGTGTTGATAATACTGACTTAATTGTTATGGAAATTTTAAATTAAATTAAGTCTGAAAAGAAATGTTTTGTTGTTGCTGACCCTTCAGTATCTCCTCGGGCCATCAAACTGTTGACAAGGGGGTCACATGATTATTATTAATCCAGAGAACAGAAAGGGGATGAAAAAAGTATTTGAAGTGGGTAAATTTTAATGTTTTTATTTTATAATTATGAAGACTAGTGTTTAAGTCTTCATAATTACAAAATAAAAGAAAAAAAGGAACTAATGTTATATACCATAAAATGCCAGGTATCAATATTGGCTAAATCTAGCATCAAATTTAAATACAAAGTATATTCATTTTTCTTTCGTTTGCACATTCTAACGAAAGGCGTTTATCATGAGTCTGACGCTTAATTAATTATTATTCATTCATAAAGATTTTAGTGAATTTTGGACGTTGTCAAGGAAGCTTGTTTATTGTTTTAAGCGATTAAATTTAATTAATTAAGAATATCCTATGGATTGTTTTTACAGATCTTTACAAAATTCTATTATTTAGAGTTGTGCGGCATACAACGCTGATTTTGGTAAATAAGAAAACAATGAATAAACTTAATATTTAAATTTTGTGTGCGTGTTTCTTTATAAATAAGAAAAAGGTTTTTCTCGCAATTTTTATTTCTCTTTGTTGTTTTTAACTTTTCGCTTCTGTCATTGTGTTGCTGCTCCATTTAATGCATTAACTGCTTTCCATATTACGTGTACAAAACCGGGTGTTCATAGAACTATTTTTAGAACCTTTAAACTCACTTGACTGGTTAGGCACTAAATATACCCCTGCGAATGTTATTGTCATTTAAATTTTAGACCACGTGGTTTTGTTTGACCCTTTCAGTTTCGCAGTAAATATTATACCTCGTGTTTATAGTCTATTTCATAGAATCTAGGTATTTGTAGTCAAATATAAAATCTAGAGGTTTAGTGATTTTAAACTTTATCTTCATTAATTGGTGGGAAAATGTGTTCTAGAAATAAATGTAACAATACAAAAAATAGTTTTCGTCTGTTGTTGCAACAATTAACATGCTTAGTAGAGATCCCCCCTCAGGATTAATTTTCGATCCGCGCCTGACCTAGTTATAGCATCAATAGTGAAACAGACTATACTATTTTAAGCAGAATGGTCCTTGAAAATGGCTCTATATATACAAAGTTTTTATGCAAAACAGACACTCATTATTTATTTAAAAACATGGTATTGCACACCACAAGCATCAAACATGACTATGATTTTATTAAGCAACCCAATGTTTATATTTTCAACCACTTTACACGTGGTTGAACACGAATGATAAGTCTGTTCTGAATATTATCGTTTAGTATATATAACCGCTAGATGGTGATATATGACATACATTGTACATCTTAAAAGATTTTCATGTTTTAATAAAGTCAAAGTAGGATATGATTATGAAAAACGACCAGTACTCATGTATTTTGAGAATGTCATTCGAGCATACGTTGTTTACTCAGGGTTTGAGTTCTCGAATCCGGATTGTTAAAAAGTTCAATTTCATGAGTAAAACTTGTTTTAAATACAAAAAGTATTTATAAAATGAATTATTATTGACATAACAATAGATATTTTTACAAAATTAATGAATTAGGCTCTGATAAAGTTTGACTTTTAGCAAAACAGAGGAAATTTGGACTAAATTTTTCAGATTTTGTTTACCACTGAAATATTTTTGGTAGTACTATGATATTTAAAGTTCAGATTTCATTTGTTAGTCAACATAATTTTGCATATATTCTGTTGGTTTTATCTTGCTTTTTCGTTTAGATAATCGTATGGCACACACTACAAAAATATTGAAAAATGCTTTAAAATGATAAAAGACACAATATCTCAAAATTTTGATCATTGACCTCATATAATTTTTATGCCAGCAGTGAAAGGTCAATATACTTAGTTTAATACTATAAATTTTTTAGCACTATCATCATTCAGTTTTTTGTAATATTGATTCAAAAATGGGTAGTAATTTGAAAACTGATAGAGGGAATTCTGACTAGAATATCTATAAAAATTGTGAATGAAAACTTAATGTTTTGTATCTATTTAATGTCACTACCATTCATAAACTGTATTTCATTTGTTGAAGAGTTAAGCAATTTGTATTATTTTCACAATTAAGAAAATCTTAATCATAGTTTAAATATTTAAGGATTTTTCTTAAATGTTCAAAAAATATTCAATGGCAATTTACTCAAAAAGTAGGTCATTGACCTACTTTTTGGAATTTTTTTTCATTCTGAGTAAACGTCATTCTTAAGGTACAAACATTATCCAAGGCAGGTTTTTTTTTCTCAACTCTGAGGTAAGAGAGTTTTATTTAAAGTTTGTTTATTGTTAATTTTCAGATGCCAAGACAGCCAGGTTTCTTTTAGTGTTTTGTTGACTTATTATTCCATAAAGTTATCTTAAGGGGATGTGCGGCCATCATGTACATATATGAATAAATATTTAAACTTTTAACTGGCTTGTATCTTTCTAAAAACTGGCCTAAACTGTTGCCAAAAAATGAAAAAAACCCAGTAAATACAGGATGAGGTTCTACATGTTTTGTATGCAAATTACGCATACAAGCACAAAACAATGTCATTTAGATACACTTATAATAGCTGTAAACTTTTTAAATGAAAAATATCTCAATCGATACAATTTGATCTTAATATTTTTGATAATACAAAAAGGGTGGGGGTGGGGTGGGTGGTTATTGGAAGCTTAATACGTCTCTTCTATAAAATTAAGAAAGAGAAAATTTCTGAAATCATAAAAAATATTTCCCATACGCATGAAACATTTATACAAAAAGGGAATTTTTGAAGGAGGATGTTAAAAAAATTCTCTATAATTTTCTTCGTTAAACACTCAAACAGATTTAGAAAGAAATTATAAAATATAGAAAAGAATATATAGAATCTTTACCTCACAGTTGATATCCCAAAGCAGGTACAAATGCATGTATTGATTTTTAAGGGGAAAAATTGAAGATGAAGCTGTTTATTAATTATGCATAATATTGAAATTTAAAAAAAAAACCGCCATTTTCAATTTATTATTACATACTGTTATACCGTATACTTTATTGTTTCTTATTGCAATAAATTGATGTTTTCGTTTTTCAAAAAAAAATTATACTATAAAACATTCTGTACAATTTTACACTTTATGAACTAAAATTTTCAAAATAATTTGAAAATATAATCTCTAACAACAGAGAAACTTTCGACTTTGATAAACATGTATTTAAAAAAAATGTTCATGTTTTATTACTCGAGACTATGTGGACGTAATTTAAAAAAAATATATTTATAATTTCTAGAGGATTGATGAAATAAGGACTAAGCAACTATTCAACTAAAGTCAATTTGTAAACTGTAAATGCTCTTTAACTGATTTCTCGTTACTATTTAGACTACCTTATAAAACTTTGATAGAAGATGTCGCAGCTTAGAAAACAACAGAGTTTGAACAAGTCAATGGTCGGTTTAATCTGTTTGTTAACTGGGACGGTGAAGATGATGATATGAGCTACAGGTTTGTTTTCTTTTTGTTTCCTTTCACATATCTTTCCGTTTTATAGTTTGCATGAAAGTTTTAAGATATGTTATCTCTCACGTGAAGTCAACTGAAAAACAAACAACAAACAGTTATAATAACAGTAGTGCATCTAATAAGGGAAAATACAATATAAGTTACATAACTATTTTTAGTTATCAAAAGTGTAAATGTATTTGAGCTACCATGTGTCAACATTACTTACCATATTCGCTCTTGCAATCATGATTCAAGTGCATTAATGAATTTTAATTCGAACTCGACGAAATTATTTATACAAAACTATTACAAGTCAAAGGATCAACGTGATGCTTATTTACAATTTAATATCAAATATGTATGTAAATGTATGTAAACATGTGTATCCTCTATAAAATAAAAACATGTCAGTAAAACATAGAATTAATGTTTGCTGACAAATACATGTTTTTAAAAATTCTTTTTTGTCGTCAAACGCGGCTTGAAATTCATGCTTTAAGTTAAATAATCTGTCCTCGTGCAATATTTATAGAAAAAGATATGCAAAAAAAAAATTAAATGTTGTTTCCAGAACAAAAGCAAACAAATTATCAATCTTCCGTTTTATGAATGTGTGGCAAAGATACTCAAAGTTGGAGCACAGATGAACCCCTGATAACACAGCGAGGCATTTTATCTTTTTTAAAGCCTTTCCACCTGTTTATCTAAAATTTATACCGTTTACTGTAAAAGATCAATTCAAATTATTTCTATGTTGTTGACACAAGCAGTGAAAGGACAGCTACACTCGGTATAAGATTGATGGTTTGTCCTCATTGATCAATCAAAGTCTTAGTTATCAGTTACTCACCATTGTGTCATTAAATAGGATTTAAAACAAAAAGTATTCTAAAATGTTTTCAAGAAACATACTAACTTATAAGATAGATAAAAGTTGTACTGCTTGCATAAGCTTACATATGCTTACTGTAAACAGGAAATATTCGCCCCGTTTTATTTTCGCCCCTTTCGCCCTCGTTGCAAGCGTGCGAATTTCAGACTGGGCAAATTCCAAATGTCTTATTATATCTCCCTTTAACACAACTATGTCTGGGCGAATTAAAGACGGGGCGAAAAAGTTTCCAAGTGTAGAAGGGCGAAAATTACTCGGAACAAAAATAACCCTGTATATACAGTATTAATATTTCTAAACATAGCCTGATGTGCTGAAAATTCAATAGAAACTTTGAAGATTGATCGTAAAATGTCTTTTATGATTTATACGGAAAGCGCCGCTCATCTGACACATATTTAGCCTTTTTTTATTTGATCGTAAGTTAGTTTGTTTATATACTTGTTTGATTAATATCAGATAAAGCAATGTAATATAATTATAGAACATTTGTCATTTCATTGCGTTTGTTAGATATTGTCTAAAAAAGGGCATTGTAATGACATGTATAATCTGTTGAATGGAAATTTAGATTTGGTGATATATTGATAAACACTATTCATGTCTGTCTGCCTACCCTCATAATTAAAAATAGAACAACTCCTCCATAAAGATAAAAAAGGTCATTTATTGAATTTAAATGACAAAAAACAAATAAAATACGGACAATTGTCTGCTCAATCAAAAAGAATGCAACTAGGCTAACAGTCATACTAAAAAAATACAAGATTGCATGAACATATTCTGCATCTGCTAAATAAATAATGTACAACATGGAAATGTATATGTTTAAGTAAAAAAGTAAAAAATACTTGGACTAGTAGAAACACTATATATAGAACCGTCACTTGTTATCGGCACTATGTAACGTTAAAGATTTTTGTTTTTAAACTCTAATGACCATTCCGTTACCATACTTTAAAATGTCGATGTTTTTTTTTATGGACAAAATATTTGGAATAAAGATGAATACAGTCTGTGAACAGCAACAGACCATAAAAGTCAATTGAAAATTCTTGGGCAAGTTGATTTTTCACTACCAACTTTCTACGGACTCTTGCATGTTATAACGTCAAATTAAAACAGCCACCCATCTTGTTTATTGTACCTAACCTAGTTTGTAAGACGTTTATACTGATCATTGTAAAATCGACCAATGCTACAGAATCGATCAATTTCTCAAATTTACTTTTGAAAAAAAACCTGTCGTACGCTGGCTATGAAGTTTAGAAAAAAAAAACCCAATTTATACAGGTTGTCTTTCAGGTTTCACATTGTGCAGATTTGCAAAACATACGCTAAACACACTCTAACAATATTTTTTGAACCTTATTGAATTAGGATGATGAATAAAAGATTATTTAAAAAAATTGTTTGTAGAGACATGATGCTCCAGAACATTTAGCCCGATGAAGATTGAAGTCAAACATTTCAACCTGTAAGGATACAGCGTTACTGAGTTCTGCAGCAAAACAGTATTTTTCCATCTTGTATATGTGTTTTGGGAACATTGTTATTCTGTTAGTTAATAGGAATACTTTAATTTAAATTTTTATAAAACTTGATTTATAATTAGCTGCTAAAAGGTTCATATTTAATTTATGTAAATTTAAGTTTAATTGTACTTAAATAAAATGTACGTTTGTTGCCTACCTATAACGTTGATTCATACAGAGACATAGAACAAAGATCTGTTGCCTCGTTCTCTGTCAACGTCAGTAGTTAATACACGAACTCCATGTCGACACGTCAGGACTCTGGAGATGCATCTTGTTGTTAGAAAAGTCACAATGCAATGTGAAATTGAGTCAAACACTTTATAGTAGAATGAGTTATCTCCGTTCGGAGACTGAATGGTGTGTGTAAAGAGCAAAAACGAGTTTATGATCAGTAAAAATCTTAGAAGTTTTCACCATCATCACGCTTTATATATGGAAAGGGGGGTTTGGTGGGTTGGGTAAAGAATGAATGTTAGGCACGGTCCGCAAGATTATAAACACGATATTGGTGCTTTTTCAACTAAGACAAGGTCTCTCACTCGTTAATGTTAGTCATTCATAATTAAATATGGACCAGTGAATACAACTCATCTGACAATATGGTCATCATTATAGTCAACTTCAAGAGACTGTTTTAATTCACACTTTATCTGGATGCTGATAAAAATGTTATTTGTATATAACTTAATAGTAAGTTATAAATTTGGAAATAATAGCTACATGTACGTAATTGATGGAATCTGAACTTTAGGTATTGTTAAATCTATTATTTTTTTAAAATAACTTATAATAAGTATTTTCCATATGATGTAAGTATCGAAACTTTACTTCTTCTTAATAAATATATATAATTATATAGGTTTTGCATAGTTACACTTAAAAGGGGCATGGTCACGATATTGGTACCGGTAAGAGATTATTTTTCCGAGTTTAATGTTTACAATGCTTTAGAAGGGCATTTCTAATAGGCAACCAAAATTTGAGTGTTATTCGTTGAGTTATAAGCGAGTTATAGAGCTTACAATTCTTTGCTTAGTAAATAAACGGTTACCCTTTGTTTACATTTTGAATGTTGAAGGAAAAATTCCAGTTTTAGACCTAAAATAAATGTGTTTAACGTCAGAAACTGTTTCTTTATGCTTAAAATGAATAAGAAGATAGACAAATCATCTTTAAAAAGTTTTTTTACTGGTATATTGAACATATGTAAACAAGAACAGCGCACGATCCTTGTTAACATGACAAAGAATTGTGAACCCTGTATCTTGCTCATAACTCAACTTTCATTTGATCATTAGAAATGCATTCCTAAAGCATTGAAAATAATAAAAACAGAAAAATGGAATTTGACCAAAATCGTGACCATGCCCCTTTAAGGGCTGTGATTTTTAATTAATTTAGTTTTTTTCTCAATATTTAAGTTTTTAAATGTTGCTCACTAATTCCATTATAAAATCATAAAAAAAGATTCATTACCTGTGTAGACAGCTACTGTGACCAAAAGTAAAAACTTCAACAAAACATTACTCCACGTTGAGTGTTTGTTATGCAAGTTGTATGGATTTAAAACCATCAAAGAGTTCATCAAAATACTTTTTCAAGTATTATATTATCACGAACTTTCATTTGAATTTATATGTTTAAAAAGATTAACCTAATCAGCAACGTGTTGACTAATTGCAGTAATTGTCTTTTCCTGCTACTATTTTAAAAAGAATTTTCACCTAACTTTAATTAAATCATCTATACACTGGTGCATGAAATGCACGATAATTTAAGACATATGACAGCATAACTTAAGTTAAACTTTTAAATAAACTTCTTCATGTCATGGTATATTATATATATTACAAATTGAGGTAAACATAATGATTAGAGATACTGAAAATAAGTATGAATTTTCATTTTTTTTATCAGTATAAATATTTTCATTGTAGGTTAGATATGATTAACAAGACAGACGGCTGTTTTGACGTTACAGCATGGAACGTCAAAACTGCAAGAGTGTGCACACTATGGGGATTCTGTCTGAAAATGAAGGATTATGTGATTAAGCAAAAAATTGATTGTTATGAATAGTATAATTAAATCTTAATACAAACTGTCTCAAAGTTTATTCTCTTACTCGAAGGTAACAAAAAAGGGGGAGGGGGAGTGTGGAAAAGATTTTTTCTTGCAATCCAAAGTTGTGCTATTTATAATTCATAATTGTATGAAATTAAAGAGGTCTAGAGTGCTTTGCATTTTTGTTAGCATCGATAAAACCCCGTATAAAATCCGTTGCATAGGATAAAACTCAGTATGTTACGTAACTCCCACTGATAAGCGTTGATAAGCGATTTTAACTTGAACAAACTGATATTGCATAAAGCATTTCAATGTTATTAGTTTTATTGAAAGAAAAGGCGTTTTAGATTCACGAGATATGTGTTGTGTAACTTACTTTGACGGTGAGTGCCTGGATGGTATCTGAAAGATGATTCTTTTCTATTTAATATATATTCCTGTTTTTAAAAAGTCGTCAATAATGAATAATGGTTTTGTTTTCCCTGCCAATAAAGTGTAAGGCGGCGTTTAAAAATTTTGCCTTTACAGAATTTCGAAGGATGAAAAACAATGTTTTAATATCCTGATAAAACTGGACAATAATATAAATTAATTTAAGCATCTTTCAAATACTTGTTTTGTTTAAAATGCTATTGTTTAGGGAAAAAATCATTTGCACCCCTTCATTATCTTTAGTTAGTTTGTTCAGTTTTTTGCCAACAGCAAGAACAAAAGCTTCTGAATCTAACTAAAACGGCAGATGTAGGGAAAAAAATACATGTATTCTTATTTTTAAAGTTTTCTCCTCCCTGTCATTATTTAAGAGAATTCAGTGGTTGTGACAATTTTTAGCCTATATTTGTCTCCTTTATATTTAGAAGAAGAGAGCTCTATACAATGTATAAAAAAGTATAGGAACACACTAAAATAAAAAAGTTAAAATGTATGAATTTTTTCTTTACTTAATAATAATTCATAGTTTAACAAATAATATATTAAAATTTTAGATAGATGTGATTTTTAATTTGTTTACCACTCAGCCTCCTTTATAAACAAAAACCCCTTTAAGTTTTCTCTTACAGGTAAATGAGAGGTGCTTCATACAGTTATACCGAGCTCATATTGTAGTTCATAGTCACAAGCACTACTTTTTTTTTTTTAAATCGGTGGGTTTATAAATTGATTCTTTTTAATTAATCTACAAATGAAGTAAATTTATGTATTTTCATTTCTACATTGACCTATATTGGGTAGTTTTAATTTTCGTCAGTGACACTGGCTATCTATGTCAAACAACCACGTGATAACTGTTCTGTCTTCTTTGTATACAGTAGTATATGGTTTTCTGTATGACATTGCTATATTCTCGATTTTATAAACAACCACAAAAGATATAATATTCTGTTCGAACTGCAAGGTTTAGCGAATGCAGGACTCTTTTTGTAGGTTTTACGCAGCGTTTGTAGTGACATGTTAGATCCCAGACATTCCTAATCTTTGTGATTACATGTACCTGAAGTAAGTATAGTTTTAACACATACTCCCTAATATCCTTCTCATTTCAAGCTTTGTTTCACTATGGATGAAAAAAGCAGGTGACAATTGCTTGAGTTGTAATGTTGCTTTGCAACCTTGTTAACATGGTTACAGAGGTTAAAGATAGGAATGATAATTAATATTCTAATTATATGAAGATAAATTGAATGTTTTGAAATGTAACCATTGAATGTTACAAGGGCATGGTCACGATTAAAACTTAAAATGTGAAAATTATTTATTGTTTTGTTTTAGTAGAGATTATGTAATGTTTAACCAAAATATTAATGTCAGTTTTTAAATAATAAGCGAGAGACAGAACTCATACATTCTTTGAAAAGTAAATAAGTTTTTTTGTATTTAAATTGGTGTAATTTACTTCTGGAAAAAGAACAACAACTACATATTGAACAATTGTGAATCGCAGTATTAAAGAGGATGTTGGCAGTTCGGCCAATTGCTCTGAATAGTTGCTTTAGAATATAGTTGCTGTTCTTTTCATAGTTTCTTTATTAGTGTTAATTGTAGTTATTTATTTCTGTTGCTCTGTAGAAGGGACTGGTTGTTGAAATTAACAATTGGTTTGCCGTATCATAATTTAATTTGAATACAAATTGTTTCGGTTTTTATTTCTTCTGCTTTCGTTGAAGTGGGATGGGGATTCGATGTCTTCTCGTATTCGTTTTTACTACAATCAATCAATGATACTAATCTCCTACTGATATGGTCTGGAGTGTTTTGCCTGAAGTACGTTTTATTGAACAAAATAAAAAAACCGTATATTACGTAACTCCGTGTGATAAGCTTTACTCAGTGCAATTTAATTTTCAACTGACTCGTTTTGCAGAAAAGGTTTTTGTTGTTGTTGTTTTTATCAATGGCGTATGAGATGCACAGTTGATGTGTATTGTAGTTGTAACTACTTGGACGTTGGTGCCCGGATTGATTCAGAAAGGGGATTTTCTAATTCAATTATTTCATGTACAATTTGTTTTAAAAAAGTCGAAAACAGTGAAAACTGATTTAGTTTTCCCTTGCACATAAAGTGAAACGCTTCTAAAACTTGTGTTAAGGAAAGAAAATTTTTGAAACAAATAATGTATTGTGATATCCCGAATGAATCAATTAAAATTAAAATAATTATCTATTATCTACTGTGTAATATTTTCTTTATGATATTGTAATATTCTCATGTCGTTAAGAACAACCATGGAGATAATAATAATATGTTTATCAAGTGTGTACAGGGCATAATGTTGGTTTTCGCAGTATATCTAGTGGCATGTCCGTTAGATCCCAAATAATCCTAATCTCTGTGCTTACCTGAATTCCGTTATATTATCAGTTATAACACATTAGTCATTAATTCTCCTCTCATTTTATAGCTTGATTGACTCTGGGTTAAAAGAAGGAAGGATTGTAATTGCATTGCATTGACAATGTAATCCGTGGTAACATAAGACTTAGGACCAAATCCTTGAAGATCTTAAGAAGATCTTAAAGTTCAACATAAAATATGTAAAAAAAAATGTTCAAAAATCATCTTTACGAGAATTACAATGCTACATTTTGTGATATAAGTATGCAAAAACCCGTGTAGACTTCATATGACTTAAACTGTCACATCTAGACCATATGAGGGCCCCAAGAGGGGTTCAAAGTTCAACAGTGACAGTGTATATAGATGGGAAAAATGTTTAAATATCTTCTCAAGAGATGAAATGCAACAATTAATTATCTTACATGGACTGTATAAGCATCCACAAGCCATGTACAATGTAGGTACTTAATTGTTTAAATTGCGACCCAAGGCAAATATTGGAGCCCCAAAAGCGATTCAAAGTTTAAAATGGAATGCGATAATATCAGTAGTAAATTGTCTGAAGTAGTAAATTGTCTGAAGAATTTTAACAAATTTTTTGTGTAAATCAACCCAAATCTAGCGCAAATTGTTGTGCAATTTTCACCTTCAGAACTGTAGCTCCCAGTTCGTCCACCTGATTTTTTTTTTCAGACCGAGGGTTACAGACCTGCACCTGTATAACAGCTGATATTTTTTGCATAAATATTAAAAAATCAAAATAAAAGAAATCTTATTTAGGTGAGTGATGGCATATAAACCTTTTCTTATTTTTAGGGATACTTTAAAAAGTCTACATGGGAACATTCAATATGTATAATTGATTTTTGTTGTTTAAAAATTGGCAGTACAACAAATCGTAAACTGTTCCTATGATAATTTTATAGGTTGTTCAAACGAACATTTTTCAAAACTCTTTCATAATTTTCTAGGAGTTTGAAAAGATTTTATGTGCCATTTCTCTCATCTTTCTACCTCTTTTTCAAGGACAACAGATACCGGTAGTAATAAACATATGCCAACTTCCCTTTTCTTTTATCATCTTAATATGTATTTGAAGAAAACCTTGTGATTATACGTGCCTGAAGATTGGTTTGACATATTAACTGTGTCTAAACAACAATTTGTTAGTAGCTTTAAGATTCCTATTGTCTGGAAACTTTTTATTTGATTTGTATGTTTAACCGTGTTTTGTGCAAAAAATATATATCATTTTCTAAACCTAATAACGCCGTACTATACACACATGTATGTGCCTTTTGATATATATGTTTTAATAAGCAAATATCGAAATAGAGTTAAACTTCCGTTGACATGATTTTTTACTTTTGCATACCATCATTCAACTTGAGAATTATGCTTAATTAGATTATGCTAAGATGAAATAGATGCTTTCTTCTTTAAATAATACGTTTAACAGAAAATGATTTTGTTAACAATCCAAACATGAATTACGAGTTTCTTGATAATTGCCTACTTGCATTTTTACTTTTTGTATATAGTAGTCGCCATTATTTAGATAATCAAGTGCTATACTTTGCTTGGAAGCGTCTTACAATTTATTATGTATTGATATCTCAGTCAGTGGTTTTAATCAAATAATTTGCGTTTAGGAAATAAGTGCAATTTATCATATTTAGATATACGAACAATATTCGGTCAATAAAACATATTTTTGCAATTCAATGAACACTAGATACATGAATTACCCTTATCCATGCATGACTGATTAAACCTGTCTTGCAAGTTGATTCTTCCAAGAAAATTGCTTATAACTGAGAATATAAAATTATTGCACTACCATACACATGTACAACGATATGCAATCGTCATTTATGGTAGTTTGGTTGTTTCAAAATGTTTTATTTCCAAATGTATCATGATATTTATTAAACTCTTTCCCCTATACTTTCAGCATCGCACAATATGCATAGGCATGCTAAAAGAAACATCTGTACGTTATTTGTGACCATCTTAGGGCTCTCTCTCTTAGTTTTTTGCACCAATCTTACGTTGTTGACATCTGACCAAGAAGATGCATATGATAGCAACATATGTCCAAAATACCCTAGGAATTTAGGTAATTTTTTTTTCATTTTGCGGTTCAATTATATTATATTGAATAGATAAATAAATTTAAATCTTTTCAGTTGGTTTGGTTAAAAATTGTTAAAATGCAATATGTCTGTTCTGGGTTTTCTTTTTTACAATTTCAGCAGATTCAGATTCCAAAAAAAAATTCCAGTTAAATTAAGTAACATTCAATGGCGATGGTCCACTTACATATGTCGTAAAAACAATGCCGATACCAATATTCCAACGGCTCCTGTTGTTTCTCAATTATCATATTGGTTATGTTACCGGTTTTTCTTTTAAGACTATCACCAAAGACTAATATCATTCACAGAAATTGCAATTCATATTAAGCATGCGCAGTTAAGAAATGTTGAAAATTTCTCATTATTTTGTTTCGTAACTTCTAAATCATTATATTTATCAGAGTGAACACTTGAGTGTATATTTACATTCAGCGAGAACGTTTGCGATGCAGAATATTTTTTTCAATCAGCAATCGTGATATTTCTAGACCACATAGGATCATATATTGCGTGTCGCAAAATGATATTAACTACGTTTTTAAGTCCACATGTGTAGTAAATCTGAGTATTGGCCCACGTCCTATGTCCTTTTAACGTTATACGAATTCGATAAATTTATGACGTGTTACCTTTCATTATCACAACCACAGAAAATGGCTCATGACACGTACGAACAATTGAAATTGTCTCCGGACGACCAGTTCCTTCGTCAGGACCCAGAAAATATAAATACAAAATATAAATACATAGAATGTAAAGAAAATGCAAAAAATTGCAATGCAACTAAAACTACCAAAGAAACTCTAAAAGGCGCACTTACTACATGATGTACAGCTTTGCATAAAACTCTTTTAAAAAGAGACCTGATTCGGTTCATTAAGACAATTAAAATTGACCGAGTTAATGACGGAAAATTTTCAACTCATAATGTTAAAACGTTTGTCGTTGAGGTTTAATTCCAATTGTTTCATGAATAAAAAATGATCCTACAATAACTTAAAGATTCATTTGAAATTAAAATGTACGAAATGTAATAAAAAAATATAACAAATTGTGCTTAGGAAACCCAGAATTAAGGTCAGACGACACGTTCCTCAATTTTAGATAACTTTTTCCAGGAATTTGTTAATGGTTTACTATTACTTTGACAAGCTTTCTTGCAAAAAAATTAGAGTACCTTACCAGGCATTTCTGCAAAATACTAGAGAATGCAATTTCCTATATAATCTTCTTGAAAATACACTTGAATTGCTGATATAAAAATAAATACATCTACAGTACAGCGAAATTTACTATATTAGAACTATATCTCCGCTGGGGCGGGGCTTTGAACTCACGACCTCTAGAACATATACACTTCTGACAGTGAATGACCACGGTTCTAACCACTCGACCATCTAGAAATCTAACCAAATCCAAGTAAATTTTTATCATTTTTAAAGAAATTATAAAATTAATTTTTATTATTGGAACTCTTTATTACGAGGAGATACAAAAAAGATTCTAGAGGAACGTGTCGTCTGACTTAAAACAAGCAGAGTAGAATTAAAAAAGAAATACTTTTGGGAACCAGGAATACAGGCAATGATACATTAATTTTAATAAATATAATCTGTTTATACATACCATAAGGTCTGAATGATTTAAATCTGAGCTTCCAGAGCCTTCCCTGCCTTTTCTTTCCGTGTTCGTCTAGTGAGGATTATGGACAATAACCACTTCTGTGATATCTTCTTATTTGTGTGTTCTTGAGGGATGCATAACAAATTAAAAACCCCAAAGAATATGATATTTAGAAATCGTTTATCTAATTGTTGGCTAACTGGACTGTATTTCTGTTTGCTTATCAAATCATTTAAACTCTATATTTCACAACAATGGATACGTTTCCGTGCATGTTGCATCATGGAGACTTACAATTTGATTTAATGTATCGTAGGTATTTACTTTTGTTAAGGAGTTTTATGTTTTAAACAACACAAACTTGAAGTTCTGTTTAACAGACCACGTTTTCTTGTTGTTTTGTTAATAGACCTACCACGACAAGTAAGAGTAAAACCTTACGTTAGTGTATAACCGAAAGCGAACGTTATTTAACAGTTTTGCTTCGATCTGATAATTTGTTACCTATAGGAAGCAACAGTAATCATAGAATCAATGTATTATGGCTTTAATGTATTGCTAAAGAAACAATTATATAAAAGGGAATTAACTGACCAGAAAATCAAAGAATTTGTTTTTTAGTTACTGTAAATTCCTAATTAATATGAATTAATATCCGCGTAAAATCGCGAGAAGCCCGTCTCGCGAATTCTAAAATCTCGCTTTTAATTTTCGGACAAATGTAAACTACATGAAACTATGATAAAATTTCGGCATTCGCGATTTTATGTTCTCGCTATTTGATGGAAAATCGTTGAATCGCGGAATTAAGTACTCGCGTAAAATAAGGAATCTACAGTATATGCACAACCAAGAGACATTCCCACCGACAATTTGTCTTATTCACTAAATCAAAGGGCTCGAGAATTGTCTCAATTTAGGATATGCCTTATGTTTGCTTATGCAACAAATACACTACAAGGTAATGGTATAGGGAGTCAGGCTGGCATATATAAGCATGCCCATATTGCCTTGCCAGTGGCGTGGCTAGGGGAAAAACTTTGTAAATTAGAGGTGGGGGTGGGGGGGGGGGTCCCCCCCTCCCTATAAGCTGAGCACATTTTTCAATGAAAGAAAAAGTAAGCAAGCTTACATATCCCACGCTCCAACATTACAGGACAATGCTAAATGTCATAAATGACAGTATGCATTCAACACAAAAGATAATTTATAGTTAAAAGGAACATAACTCCAAATAAGCAACACATCAAAACGTCCTGCAAGTATGCACATCGATACTTCTGTCTTTAACAATAACCAAATTCTAAGTTTAAAAGGCCAAAATTTGCGATAAAATAAGGAATCAGAGTTTTCTTTTAATATGCAAATCAGCACATTTTATCCTAAAATACCTAATAAGTTTCACAAAATTCTGTGCAGAAGTGTAAGGTATCCGATCAATATTGGGACCTAATTTATCCAACCTTGAATATCCATCATGTATTTAATACTTTGATATTAATTTAAAGCATTTTAGAGTAGAAAAAGATTTAGCGAGGGAAATTTTCAAAAATATTATTAACTAAGCAGTAATTAATAAATGAAGATTGCATTAACGTCTATGGGGACAAGCACATTTTTTAAATCAAAAAAAAATAAATACTAGGAATATCAATAAATTCCTTGGTGGAAAGCTGTATTTTGTTATGAGGAATACAAAAACTATTAAAACTAAATTTTATACCGTGTAGATTTTTTAAAAATTATTTTTTTTAGAATTAAAGCAAAGGAGGACAACTCTTTAAGAAAAGGAAATGGGCATTAATAAGGACACATTCCACTCTTACATATTGATACATGTACTTAAACATGACAATTATGTCCAAGTATATGGAGTATTAACCCCATACACGTCTGTTATGCACCCAGATTCACTGAATCTGGGGCTATTATGGATCGGATATTTTAAGAGTAGTTGCGCCAACTTTTATTACTAAATTCAATATAAGGCTAAAAGTCTAATTTCAAAAGGGCTGAAATTTAGATAAAAATAAACGAATAAGAATTTTCTGGTTTTATGCACAGTAACTAATTAAAATGTTGTGACAAAAATTGAGATAAAATATGCCATAAGAATTCGCCAAGTCTTAATAAATCCGCTTATTGACACCAAGAGCAAAATGAGCGAAAAAGGGGGCGAATAATTCCCCTATACAGTATTCATAAAGGTCGCTCTTAATTGTGCGAGTTTCGTAAGCGTTCTTTTTCATATGCGATTATTTTGGCAACAGTTTACGAACCATATCCAATTTGTTCCTTCGCATGAATATTTTGTCGTTTCTGTTCGTGCATCAATTGTGAAAGGGGCTTTAGGCATACTATGAACTTTTTTTCTTTTACATATATTACAATGATGTTTAGTAAAGTGATACAAAAAAAATTATTGAAAGACATAGCATGTGCAAAGCCCTGCCTGAATTTATAATACTACATGGAAAATTTGCTATAAAAGAATTCTTAGGATAAGCTTATAGCTCTTTAAATTAAAGCTTTTCATTTAACACCAACATTGAACTACAATCAAATAAGTATCCTTAAACTGCATTACTACAATTTGAATTGTTATTATGAAAATACCCTGAAATGATATAGGTTAAAATTTGTTAAAACTCTTTGCTTGCTCAATGTTATGATAAATTGACGACATAACGACTTACAAACCAAAGCACTAACCTTCCCATTTCATTTACAGTAGGGACAATTACTCCAAACCTTGCGGATACATCCTACAAAGACCTGGAGTCAAGATTTACATGGCTGCGAACAGGAGGCCACTATACACCCACAGGATGCAAACCGAGAGAACGGGTAGCCATTTTGATACCATTCCGTAATCGTGGTAACCATCTAAGAATCTTGCTGAACAATTTACATCCAATATTATATCGTCAGCAACTTGGGTATACCATATATGTTTTGAAACAGGTAAACAAGAAATACATGTTTATTTTAATCAAATAAATTGTTTACATTTTAGACCTATGTGTGATTAATGAATAAAAAAAGATATTACGTAGGCTATATGCCATACACATTTTATAATATTTTAGAAGGATTTGGATATGTACTTAATCTGGCTTTTCTTTACCAGGCTGACGAGAAACCATTCAATAGAGGAAAGCTGTTCAATATTGGATACAAAGAAGCAAAAAAGTTTAATCATACTTGCTTTGTCTTCCATGATGTTGATCTAATTCCTGAGAATGATAAAATACTTTATGGATGTGTAAGGAGTCCCATGCATTTGTCAAGAGCAGTTGATACATTCAACTACAAGTAAATAAATGTCGTAAAGAAAAAAATAAGCATATCTTGGCGATTTAATTTAGTATTAAATTTCATCAAGTGAGTTATCATCGTCCATAGATCTTAAAACGTTTTGCTGCAGCTTTGTAAGAAACAAAATATATAATTATGTCGATGCAATTTAAAAAACATCATCTATATCTGCATGAATGGGGAAAAGATGTAAATTAAGCAAATTTTTCATATCAAAATACATCATGTAAACTTTGTTTGCCCTTTGATTCAATTTTTGTTTCTATTTAGACTTCCTTACAAAAATATGCTGGGAGGAGTCGCTGCTTGGAAAACAAAAGAGTTTGAACAGGTGAATGGTTGGTCCAATCTGTTTGTGAACTGGGGCGGAGAGGATGATGATTTGAGCTGCAGGTTTTGTTTTCTTTCATATTTCTTGTTTTTTTTTATATATTGCAGAATAGTTTTAAAATATGTTAGGCAGCACTGTTAAAGTGTACTATGCAAATATCAACGGTAATAATCCTTTATCTATCTATTTGAAGGTCCTTGTTGCTCTGCTTTGAATTTGTATTTCATTTTATGGATTTTTGAGATGGTTCACGGTTTGTTAATGTCATTTTTTCATCTTAGATCTGCAGAAAATGATGCGTTTATTAAAACATAATATTTAAAAAGTCATTATATAATACTGTTAACTTTATATTGTATGAAACAGCATAGTAAATGCCACTTGGCGGTCCCCTAAATTGACAGTTATTTGATATGGGTTGATAATTCTCCAGAATGGAGATCATTAACAAATTTCTAAATTTCAAGGATATATCCTTTTTTAATCAAAATTTTTAATGATAATTGATTTATATCTTTCCAGTAGATTCTGGAAAGTGCTGCTGCTTTGTATAGAGTTTGTGTATTATAAGAATAAAATGAAAAATGTGACCCAGTTGAAATTTATATGACATTCGCTTAATATTTAACGTATTTTTTCCATTCATTCTATAGATTTCATCAAAGCAGCAACACTTCAAAAAATTCAACATACTCTTAATGTATATTTAAAAATTATGAGGTTAATTCAATAAATTTTATGTCCTTGTGATAAGTGATTGTGAAAAGGATTAAAGAAACATATTTTCTTTAAAAATTGTAAATTGAATATAAATGTAAAAACTTATAGTCTCTTTAAATCATGTACTAGTTTTTAAGATCGAGATTTAGTAAATGAAAGCTGCGAACATGTTCATGAAATTTATGATATAAATTCTTTTATTAATGCTTCATAACAGTAGCCCTGTGGGATAAGAGGTATCGGGGCTTGATTGTTTGGAAAACGGTTTTAAAAATTCGATTAAAATCGTCGTTTTCAATGAAATATAAAACAAATCTCAGAGATTTGCCAACTTTTGACAAATGAAATATTCCATACAATATCTAAAAAAATTGTATTAGGTTTTCTTTTAAATCTTGATGACGTCAAATTGATTATTGGTATCTAGATTACTTTCCCCCTTATTTATTACTGAATATAAAGAAAGTGTTTAATTTTCAACATAATATCTTTCAAGGTGAAGGGGAAAAATAACTATGTTCACTTACAGTCTTAATTTAAAAAAATGTTTTAATTCAATCATATATCTGTAACCAAAATACAGAAGGGTATTCCTGCACCGAAGCTTAATACAACACACAATACGGAGCTATATTTTTGTGACACAATGTAGCAGGAGAAAAAAGGTACATATTTACAAGTAAATTTCAACTTATAAAAGTTAGAGGCTGGGTATGTCATTGATACAGCAAAGAACCCAGAAAATACCCCAGATTGTTACATCATAAATACATGTGTCATACATTTTTTAGATTTGAACATCATAGTTATTTTATGTAACAGCAGTGTATTTCTCTGTTAGATGCGTAGAAAAATAAGTATTAGATGAATTCTCTAAATTTTTTTTGATCTTGACTTGGAAACAAAGGAGTGATGTTTTTGAAGATATATGTCTGTTTCCGACATATGCATGCTTTTAAGACATTACAACCATCATGCACAGTTGATTTTTTAGTATTTAATTACCACCGGGTAATTGCGTCGAATATTTGAAAAAAATCTAACAGATAACCCTTATGATACCTTTTTGAAGAACCCTCACGGTAGCTCAATTTTGGTGTTTGAATTTAAAACTATGATATTATGCAGAACCGAAACCTTATTTAAATTGATTGGTTTTGTTTGGTTTGATTTTTTTTTTTGGTATATCCTATCGACGTAAGGACTAAGTCATAAGACCACATAAAACCGTTGTTTAACGTCATGCTTGCATGTAATACTTAAAAGACTTCAAAATTATATGCAAAGGTTGGCAAAAGCAAGTGGTTAGTCAAACAAGTCATTTGTAATAAGGTTAGCTATTATAATCGTGCATAAAAAATTTAAAAAAAGTAATATATGAATTTTGAACTTTTTTCCAGAACAATAGCAAACAAATTGTCAATCTTTCGTTTTCCGAACTCTGTGGCAAGGTACACAATGTTGAAGCACAGACGGACCCCTGTTAACACCGCGAGGTATTTTATCTTTTTTCATACATTTCCAGGTGCTTCTCAAAATTTATAAATTTTGCTTTAAAAAATCAATTCAAATTATATTTCTTTTTTGTAGACACAGGCAGTTAAAAGACAGCTATACTCGGTATAAGATTGATGGTTTGTCATCATTGGTATATCTTAGCCCAAAAATCCAACGTTATCCGTTATTCACCATGGTGTCAATAAATACGTGAAAATCTTGTTCTGAAAGGTTTTCAACTAATACATTTACATATAAGATAGGTAAAAACTGTACAGCTTGAAAATGTTCCTCTGCGCTTATTTCTAAACAAAATGCAACGTCTGGATATTTAAGAAGAAATATTGAAGATTGACGTAAAATGCCTTATATGATTTCTTACTGAGAGCCTTGTTCAGTGAAATACATTTGCAGACCCTTATTATTTGAGCGTATGTTTTATTGGTATATTTATATATAATTGTTTGATTATCTTATCTTAGTGTATAATATGAAGAAAAAGAAAGCAATATAATATTGAACATTTGTCATTTATTTTCGCTTGTGAGATATTGTTGTGGCAAGCGCTTAACAAGGGGAATGTTACATGTACATGTAAAATCTACAATATTGAAAATTTAGATTTTGATGATAGAAATAAATACATTGAAATATTTATATCTGCGTTCTGTAACCTAAGAATTGAATTTATTTAACTCTGATGTTCATTCTGTTTAGATAGTTTAACATGTCAATATTTTGAGACGTAGACAAAGTATTTAAACAAAGAAGAAAGCTATTGATAACAAAGACCCGGACAGTCAATCGAAGTTAAACAATACAATGTATTATCTTTGGACACGCAGTATTATGCTTCAGAATATATCATCTACAACAGTCCATGGACTCTTGCAGTGGACCGTATACATGTATGTTATACATCAAAACATCCGCCATAGTTGTTACCTTGCTTGCTATGTAAAGATTGTACTGATCACGGTATACTAGACGATCATTGCTGCATAGTCAAACCAATTTCTACATGTGCAGAAAAAATGTTTTTATTGGCAGAAAAATTTACAAAATAACACTAAAAAGTAATTATATTCTTTCATGCGTCACATTGTTCTGATTTACAGAACGTCCGCTTAACAAACTCAAACCGTTCTTAGAATCCTTTAATGTAATCCATGGTCGGGCTGGAATTATAAATGAACGATGCTTCAGAACATGGAGTCCGGTAAAGATTATAGACAAACATCTCAACCTGTAAGGATACAACGTTACATAGCACTGAAACCAAGACGGGGCAATTGAATCAATGTAAGCGTTCTTGATACAAAGTAGGTATGGTATGACCGTTGGATATACGTGTGCAGACAAACTGAGTCAGTTTGCAGTCATTTATCTCATACGTGTGGTGTATATTACCCGTGTGATAAACCTTTGCTATATCAAACGGGTGATGCTTTATCAAATACTTCCGGTCCGAACTATTTTTGACACAACCCCTCGCTTCAACGCTTCAGTGACCTATTTTCGAAAATTTGCTAGTACTTTCAACATAACTTTATCTACTACAAATATTAATATAAAATTGATTTTGTCAAAGATTTAGATTACAGATTGAAACCGGGGGGGGGGGGGTATTGTGAGGGGGGGGGGGTTAGCCCCCTCCCCCACACCTTTTTTGCAAAGTTATTCATAACCGTAACCACAAGACCCTTTTTTCTTGTTTGTCAAGATTTTTGATAAGTTTAGCCCACTTCCAACTTTCAATTTGCTTTGTGAAGTTAATAAAACTGCAAATTACGTTAACTATCAAGGAGTTCATCCTGACGACGTGATGAAAACAGAGCGCTCTGGTTGTGTTTATATACAAAAACTTACCGAAATAATGTTTCATAAGACTTTTATTCCACCACCAGTAAGCATCCTATTTCAATTTCGAATCATAAGGCTAGCCTAGTGTTTGTTTTACTGTTCCTCGTCAATTCAAACTAACGAGCATTCGCAACTTTGTGTCAACAAACTTGATTATTCAAGTCTTCTAATCGGAATTTTCATTTAATCAAGTGAATAAGCTCTAAGAAAAATTATTTAGAGCTAAAAAATTATTTTAAGGTTTATTTCATTGAAACTTTACATTAAAATAGTTAGATTTATCTCAGGAATGACGTACTAAATTGTATTGCGCAAGGTCACAATAGCCGCATAACACAACGTTGCATCATCGTTTTTATCTTTGAAAAAAAACCCAATTCGGGTCACATAAGGGACTGTCTCAAAAGCTTCATAATATAAATCAAATTGTATGAGATAAATAGAACATCTATAATTTTGTGATATTATATTTGCTTTATCCAACTCGTTGAAATGGTTATATTCGCTCGGCAAGCCTCGCGAATATATACACCATTTCAACTCGTTGGATAAAGCAAATATAAAATCACACAATATAAATATCCTCTATTTATCTCATTCAAACGGATCTTATGTTTCTTAATATCTTATACAAAAAAAATATTTGTGTCACATCACTATACAGGCCAAACTCCCCTACCTACTGTAGTCTTAAATAAAAAAAATCCTTTTCAATTTTAAAGTGTTGCACTATAGTATTTATTGTCCAACTACTTTTAAAACTAAACATTGGGCCAGAAAAGTTGAAACTTGTGTTGAGAAATCCTCGAGTAATGTAGATTTAATCTTTTTTCAAATCATTATTACAGGAGTAGGGTGAGGCAACCATTGGGGTGGGTGGAGGTTAGATTTTGTAATGAAGTGTCTATATTTAATTGTTCAAACCGAACATTTTTCCACCAAGATATTTATAGGGCCTAAGAAGGGGCTCAATGTATGTTTAACATAAAAAAAAAAATGCAGAAAAATAAAAAAAAAATCATTAAAACATATCTACATATCCTGTATTTGCCCCAATGTTATTAATAATGTACCTTTTATCAAACTTATTAACTTTGTTGTTGAGGTGAGCGATATGGCCGAAGGAGCTGTTGTTTAAAATTGTATCTAGTGTGAACAACTAACTTATAATCCTACAATTCCTAACACGGCTGATTTAACATTTGCGAAAATAACTGCTACCAAGTAAAGTATCAACATAGTTGAGTGGTTTGATTTCTTTAAACAGCACCGCTCATTATTGTCTGGTTATGTTTCTCGGAAAATTTAAGTAACAAGATAGTTCGTAATGTTTTCTAAAACGGTTAACTTCGTTATCTTTTGATTGTTTGATGTTCAATTTTAGGGCCGTCAATTTGTTCAACATGCTTTTTTTATATTAAATGTGCGTTTTGTTAGAAAACAAATGATTGAAAGAGAATATGATAGCTGCGGAACTAGAAATAAACAGGAAAATTTGGGTTGACGTGCCATAGTGTCAGAGTGCCTCACACACAAAAACATTTTGCAGTTAAAGGCAAAAACGCCCTCGTTTGTTTTATGACCTTCGTATGAGAGAGACATTAATTTTCAAATGACACCTCAAAGGATAAAATTGTTTTATTATCAATAGAAGGAAAACGTCAATCAAATAAAGAACGATAAAGAAAATGAGTAATAATTAAACATGTAAAAAAAACTTACAATGTTTTAGATCATCAGTTATACAATTTATTACATACTAACGATTTATTTCTCAACTGAGAGCAAGTGTTTATCACAATTACAATTAAAAAAAATTTCCTTAAAATTCCTTCCCGTATGGTTTGAATTTAAAACAAAGTCCATCGCTAATGATACAATAGAATGACACACAAAATACTTCCTTCAATGTCAGATTTTAAAAATGAAGCTGATTTGAAACATGAAAATATCTGCTTTATGCATGTGGCGCCTTTCAGACAGCTGCAGGTTTTAGATGTACCAAACATATAATTATTAACCAAATTATCTATAAGTGTCATGGTTTTCAGTACGCTGAAAAACTCATTCGACACTTAAATGGACTCTAGTTTTTGTTGTGCTTGGCATGTATAATTTTGTTTCCTAATCATCCTGTATATTCATAGGACATCACATCGAAATTACAGCTTTTCACAGAATCATCAGACAAGGTATTGTAATAATTGACGATTTTTATTGATGTACATACATTTTCACGATGTCTGTGGTGGAATCACCAACAAAAATGCATTTATTGTTTAAATGACTACACCATTTACTTCATAATTTAAAGTTAATTTCATTCTTATTCTACATTCGTATAAATGACATATTTTTAGAATACCCCGAAGGAAAGTTACACATATATCGTGAACATGTATGAACATCAAAGCTCTAATAATTTCTTCCTGGAAAAAAAAAAGCTACTAGTACTGTATCTTTTCGAGTAGCTCACAAATGTTGCTTTTAATGTATGATGCGTTTGATACTCAGTCCTACAAATTGTGTAATAATATTAACATTCTAACGGATACCACATTATTGACCTAAAGACGTCGGTCAATGTCGGGTTTTAGAAAAATTGTTATAGCATCGTTTTTTTATAATATGAGGGGTGGCTAACTAAATAGTTAAACTGATAAGAGTATAATAGAATGAATTTATTCTATTACATCGTTTGCTTATCCTCGGAATTTGGCATATACATTAGAGTATATTCATTTTGCTTCTAAAGGGCTTGGATATGGTGAAAAATATTACGTTGACAGGGAAATATGAAGTTTTATTGACCTTACACAGGATTGTCTAGAACCTATTAGATAATGCATTATATAGAATTAGTATTATGAGGTATGATAATAATATTTAAATGCTGAGGGACTTTGGATAATTGTTGCAACAAGTCATCTGAAAATGTATAGGTATTTTCTTTTATATTGTTTTAGATTAAATGACTGCAATATTACACAAGACATATACCCAAATTAAATTTCAACCTCAACCTAACCCAACAAAAACGCAAATTAAACACAGAAAAAACACCAACAATGATAATTTTAGCCATGATATTAAATCAATATAGTGTTTTAACATTTTTTCAGCCACATTAATGACTGTTTCGATATTGATTATCAATACCCATCTAGTGGACGGGAATATTGAAATATTATCATATCACTAGAAAAAAAACAAACTACAGTATGAATATGTACAAATGAGTAGCGTGCTTTCCTGAAACATCTCTGTTTATTGTAGTTTGGTTCTGCTTCTCTGAAAATTGAATGACAAGATTTTCGAAATCACTCGGAACTAAAAGTTTTAAAACGTTTAACATTCCTAGTCCTTTGTTCTTCATTTTCAAACACACACAACAGAACCAAAAATAATATATCAAATGATCCAAATCAAGCACATTTTAAAATGTCACATTCCATATTGTGACTTCTGGATAAACATTTAAAATTTAGTTGTTTAAACATAATATAATAAACCTAATGACTACCCTCTGTACAATGTGTTTTTCGAATGATATAGCAATGATCAGACTATTGTAAAATTTTGATAACATGATTTCCTTTGCATCTATATTTTAATTTTATGGCCATAAATTTGTTTATGGTTTATTTTTGCTTTAGAAAGATTGAAGATTGAAAATGCGTTTTTGGTATTTTATTTTTCAAATAATTGAAGGAAAATATAATAGCTTCAAATCTAGAACTGACAGGAGAAATTTGGATTGACATGCCTTGTACAAGAGTGCCTCGCTTACTTATGATCTTGTAATAAACGCCCTCAAAATCTTGTTCTAGTTTTCGACTAATTAACTTAGTTCTTTTAGGCATTCTTTATATATTTGATTTCAAAAGTAATCCTCACTACTTGAATCGCCTCTCAAAACTATTTTTTACACAATCCCTAGCTCCATGAGGTGAAACAGTGCGGGTTTGTTTACGTGTAAAAATGGCGAATCGATTTTCACGTGAGTTAAACATGTACTCTATTTACTCTGCAATATTAGTTAGAATGTTGAAGAAAAAGTGTTGGTAAGTATAGAGATGACACTTGTAGAGAACCCTATGGTATTAGTTATCTTAATACCAAAAAATTATATATGTAGCAAATCATTCATGAACTAGTTTTTTGCTGTTCACCGTAAAATGCAATGTTGTGTATGTGTGTGTGACACTGCCACTTAAGCTCTGCGGCATGTCAATCCGAATCTTACCGTAGATCGAGCTACAAATCTGCAGCCTAAAATATGAAAACATTTCCAATGTAAACATGTATAGGGTTATCTAATATAATCTATATCTCCATAGATATATCTGTCAATATATCTAATGGGTTTATCAATTTTTGCTTAAGCTTGTTTGCATTTGAGCTAGGTTGCTTGGTTTAACATTTTCGTATGAATAATGGTCGCCATACCATTACCAACATTGCCCAGCGAAATAACGTCCTTGGAACCATTTGTCAGTTTGTTTTGTATGTAGCTTCTCTATTGTGACTCTTAGCTAATAATCTGCGGTTTTGAGTGAATGTTATTTCTATAAGAACAGGCATACGTAACCAAGTCGGTCAAAATTGTAATTACATAATTTATCTTAAATTCATATTAAATTAGAATTGCACTTGACAATCAACCTTACACCCAGTGATGAGCAGCTATATGGTTGCAGAATTAGTCCATCAATTAATCAAGCAAGCAATAAACCATCAAATGATCAAATCAACAATCAATCAATCAATCAAATATTCTTTTTTTATCATTATAATGTGTAATTTGACAAAAAAAACAACAACATGGAAATAGGCATGCCTGGACTTTTTATAATATAAAGTTATTTTTCCTAGGGATTTAACAGAGACATTGATATTATAAAACCACCATCTGTATGACTTCCATAAACCTGCCAGACCTTTGTCAACATTTATGAGATTGGTTTGAAATAACTGTCTCTAAAGACCAAGTTGTCTACCTTTTAAGATTCAATCAGTATAGAAATTCTAGACTGCATACGTTTTGATAAGTGCAAGCATATCCCATACTAACCAAATTCTTTGTAAAATAATCACTCGTTGGTTGATTTAAAGGTCTAATCGTGTTTTACGCAAATAAATATATATCACATTCTAATCCTAAGAATGCACTGTACTACATAAATGTATGTGCCTTTCGATATACATGACTTCAGTATAGAAAATATCTAATAGAGTAACACTTCTATTGTCATGATTTCTTTACTTTTATATTCTTTTTTCAACTTAAGAAGCATAGATTTGTTGATTTTTTATAATCAAAATTGTTATTACGAGTTTCTTAAATTTTGCTTGGTTACAAGTTTGCGAGGTTGCACTTTTTTATAATTACTTTTTGTATATAATAATCATAATTATAAAGATGATAAAGTTCTGTAGCTTACTTGGAACCATCTGGCAATTTATAATGTATGTATTTTTTCAATTATAGGTTTTAGTGTTACACTTAACCTAATAACCTGCACATTAGTGATCAATGTGATTTTATCATTATGACATTATATTAGAAATTATTGGTCAATAACACATAATTATACACTTCCGTACATTAGATACATAAATTATCTTTATACATGCATGATTGGTTTAACCTGCCTTGAAAGTGGATTTTTCCAAGAACATTGCTTGTAACTGAAAGTATCAAAGGCAATGCACTACAATCACAATGTACAGTGATATAGAATCGTTATTCATGGTATTTTGATTGTTTAAATATGTTGCATTGCAAAATTTATCTTAAGTTAATGTTAATTAAACTGTTTTTCTTTACTTTCAGCTAGTGGCAACGACGTCCAAGGTCATTGCCCAATATGCAAACTCAAAGATACATCTGGGCGTCATTTGTTACAGTTTTAGGGCTCTCTTTCTTAGTGTTTTGTTCCAATCTTACTTTGTTGACATCTGAGCAAGAAGATAACAACATATGCCAAAAATACCCAAAGAGTTTAGGTAATTCTCCCATTTTGCGGTTCATTTTTATAATGAATTAGGGGCTATATACCTAAACAATAATGTTATTTTTTTATAAGAAAGTATAATGCTTATGAATTCAAATCCTTTATGGTTGTTACCTACACAGTAAATTTTTTGTAGTACTTAAATCTTGATGTTCATTAATTTATCGAATACCCAAAACTAAATAAATCTTTTAAGTATTCTGTACTCTTTGGGAATGATAAATACCGGCAAATGTAATATGTGTCTTACGGCTATGGATATAACAAAACAATTAACTTTATTTTCAACTGATTTTCAGACTAATGAAAAAAATTTCAAGTAACCCATTAAACTTTTGTATTTTTTCTGATATATACATATTTTAACATTTTGAGAATGACTCTTTTCAAGTAAGCAATTATTTAATCACACATAAATATGGTAGAAAAAGTACAACGTTGAATTGCATGGTTACTTGTTATTAACTTGGTGTTTTTTTTTGGGGGGGGGGGGGGGAATTGTATCCAACTTGTGTCTAAACTACAATGCTGTTATGGAAATACTCTGAAATGATGTAGGTTTTAAATTGTTACAACCCCTTTGCTTGCTCCATGATATCATAGATTACAAAAAGTTTAAAGACATAACTTATACTGGCACTGTACCAGTTATCGGCTAAAATTTAACGTTTTCTTTTCGTAATTCCTTATTTCTTGATATTTTAGGATAAAACTTGACATACTTTAAAAAGTGAACTCCTTATCTATCAATCTGTTAGTTTATATCATTATTTAGAACCCAAAACATCTTGTTTTGTGCTTTTAAGCACGCCCCGAATTTGCCGAGATTTTACGATTTACTGTACCAGTTACCGGCTTCGTGACAATAACATAGTAAAAATCCGTGTTCATGTTGATTTTATACTCTGCTAAATGTAGTTTGAATTATGCCCCTTTGCTAGGTCAGACTAAAGTATTCGGGGTCATGATACATTATAAACAAAACTCATAAAATAATTCGTTTATCATCATACGATAATACACCAAATCGTATACTATTCAATACATAATTGTGCAATCAGGCGTTCAATTGCGCTACGAATTTCTCGGAAATTCGTGAATTCCTTTTGTTTATACATGTTAAATGTATTGATTTTATATGTCAAATCAAAGAAGGGATATAATAACGTATCACAAAGAGGTAATATTCTATTTTTAACTTATTACGTCACTTCCCCCACTGCTGAAAGTGCAAAGATGTAAAATCAGCGGTAAACAATGATCGTTTAAGCTCATGTAAAAAACATATTCAAGAACGTTTTCAAGCAAATTTACTTTTCTTTATTAAAAAAAGACGACTGAATTCAAAAATCTTGGATTGTCGCGTGCTATAAACCCGAACTCTCAGTTTAGCCGATAACTGGTCTTAGCCGATAACTGGTACAGTACCAGTAAACCAAAGCAACCAACCTTCTCAATTTATTCGCAGTAGGCACGGTTCACCCTAATCTTACGGATACATCCTATAAAGACATGGAGTTAAGATTTACATGGGTGCAAACAGGAGGCCACCATACACCCACAAGATGCAAACCTAGGGAACGGGTAGCCATTTTAATACCATTCCGCAATCGGAATAACCATTTAAGGATATTGCTGAATAATTTACATCCAATATTATATCGTCAGCAACTAGAGTATTCCATATATGTTTTGGAACAGGTAAGCAAGAAAGACATTTATTTTCAATCAAGATATGACGTATTTACCATACCTTTATAAGCTTTTAGAAGGATTTAAATAGGTGCAATGTACTCATTCTAGCTTTTTGTTTCAAGGCTGACGAAAAACCTTTCAACAGGGGAAAGCTGTTCAATATTGGGTACCTAGAGGCAAAAAGGGACAACCATACTTGTTTTGTCTTCCATGATGTTGATCTCATTCCTGAGAATGATCATATACTATATGGATGTGTAAGGAGTCCCATGCATTTGTCAAGAGCAGTTAATACATTCAACTACAAGTAAATAATTGTCATCACGAAATAGCTATGCTTATCTAGACGATTTAATTTGACATTTAATTTTATGAAAATAGTAATCAGCGTCCAAAGTTAAAACCTTTTGCTACAGTTTTATATCTTCAAATTACTTTCAATTTGTATCAAACATATATGCATTTGTTTTATTTAAGCCGTTATAAATGCTGCTTGCAATTTTATTTAAAATTTAATATAATATAAGATAAAAAAAACCTAAATACTTTGATCAGGTTTCATTACCAAACATATACTTGCCTTATTACAACCAAAACTGCATGGACGGTGCATTTGACGATGCAATATATCTTTTTGATTCTTTAATTGATTTTATTCTGTGAATACCTTGTATGGGGAAGGATTTTAGTTTTAAAGCAGGTTAAATTATAGGTCTATGAGACCTATCTCAATGGAAATTGCATGGACTACGCATATACATGTATATGTTACAGTCAACCTTCGGATTATGCTAGTCACACTTTCAGAGTCTAAAATATATTTTCAAATTTGCAAGAATGTCTGGAGACGCAATATATGATGAAAAATTATAATGAATCGAAATGACAGATTAATAAAATAAAGAGATGTTTTGTAAAAATAGTTACTTCAAACAATTTTGCGTTATTCGTACTTATTCGTACTCGTATTCGTACGGTTCAATTGATGATCATCCATCTGGAAGAAATTTGCAGGGATGTTTTTATTGTAGATATATAATACCAATTTTTCAATCTTTGGATTTTAAACCTCTATAGTGACCTATTTTGTTCCCGACGAATGAAGAGTTTTGTTATGGTTATTGTTAACCATGAGTCTATTTTCAAATGTGCATGGGTGAGTTGTTGGGAGTTGTTTGGAGATGCATAGAATTAGTAATTGACTAGGAAAATGGAATAATTATTTAATCATATAGTCTTGTCTGACCAAGCTTGAATGTGTGATAAATTCCAGTAATTTTAAGCAAAATATTTTTAATTTATGATCCAAATACTACTGCCCAATATTTGCTCAGTAAAGATCATTAACTGAAATTGTAGGACAAAACTTGTTGCGGTTCTAGGTAGATCCATATCTGTACAAGTTTAGTATGATACTATGACTTAACTAAGCAGCAAAAATGTTGAATCCTAAAATGAGAAGTAGAAAGTGCATACAATTAAACAAATCTCAATCAAAGGATGATTTTGATGTATTTTATATTTATTAAACAAAATATGTAATTATGTTGGTTTAATTAAAAAAGCAGTTTCTAAATCTGCATGAAAGGGGGAAAGATGTGGATTAAGCAAATATTTCATATTAAAATACATTTTGTAAACTATGATGGTTTTTTCATATTTAGATTACCTTACAAAGAATTGCTTGGAGGTGTCGCTGCCTGGAAAACAAGAGAGTTTGAACAGGTCAATGGCTGGTCCAACTTGTTTGTGAACTGGGGTGGAGAAGATGATGATTTGAGCTACAGGTTTTGTTTTCTTTAATATTTCTTGCTTTTTCCTTTTATATTTTTCAGAAAAGTTGTAAAATATGTTACGCAATACTGTTAAAGTATACTATGCAAATATCAACAGATTAAGATGTTCATGAAATGATGCATTTTTTAAAACGAAATATTTTAAAAGTCATTATAAAATACCATAAATTTAATAATGTACGAAACAGCGTAGGAAATGCCACTTGGCGGTCCCCTGAATTGACAGTCACTTGATATGTGTTAATAACTATTCCAAATGGAGATCATTAAAAAATTTCAAAATTACAAGGACACACCCTTTTTTAATCAAAAGTTTTAATGATAATTGATTTATATCTTTCCAGGAGATTCTGGAAAGTATTTCTGCTTTGTATAGAGTTTGCTCATTATAATAATAAAATAAAAAATATGATCCAGTTAAAATGACATTTGCTTAAAATTTAACGTTTGTATTCATTCATTCTATAGATTCCATCAAAACAACAACACTTTTCAAAAAATTGAACATACTCTTGATGAATATTCAAAAATTATGATAACGATTTAATAATTGTATGTCCTTCTGAAAAGTGGATTTACATAAGCTTTTCGATGTCCAACACGCCGAACAATGAACAATTTGAAGAATAATCAATACATTCTAAAAACTAAATACATGCTGGATTAAATAAGTATATTTTCTTTTAAAATTGTAAATTGAATATATATACATGTATATGTAAAAACTTGTAGTCTCTTTTAAAACATGTATTCAAGATCGAGAATTAGTAAATGAAAGCTGCGAACAGGTTCATGAAATTTATGATATAAATTCTTTTATTGATGCTTCGTAACAGTAGCCCTGTGAGATAATAGGTATTGGGCTTGATTGTTTGAAAAACGCTATAAAGGTTTATTTTAAACCGTTAGTTTTTTTTCACGAAATATAAAATATAAAACAAATCTCAACGATTTGCCAACTTTTGACACATGAAATATTCCATACAGTATTTTCAAAAACTGTATTAGGTTTGCTTTTGAATCTTGAAGATGACGTCAAATTGAATATAGGTATTCGGATTACTTTTCCCCTAATTTTATACTGAATATAAAGAAAGTGTTTAATTTTCAACATAATATCTTTCAAGCCATAAGATATGGGAGGGAGAATAAATTTAAAATCAATGATGACGTCATTATGAATCAAGCTCTAAATGAACAGTCTTAATTTGTTTAAAATATTTATCCAATCATGTATATGTAACAAAACAGAAGGTAATGCCAGCGCTGAGGCTTTTAGCAACATAGAATGCGGAACAATATTTTTGTAACACAATTTAGCAGGAGAAGAAAAAGGTACATATTTACAAGTAAATTTTAGCTTATGAAATGTTACAGGCTAAGTATGTCATTGATACAGCAAAGATAGAAAATACTCAGATTGTTACATCATAAATACATGTATCATACATTATATGATTTGTACATCATAGTTAGTTTATGTAGCAGAAATATATTTCTCTGTTAGATGCGTAGGGAAATAAGTATAAGATGAACACTTCAAATTTTTATCTGATCTTGACCTGGAAACAAAGAGGTGATGTTTTTGTAGATATATGACTGTTTTTGATATATGCATGCTTTTAAGACGTTACAAACATCATGCACAATTGATGATTTCAGTATTTAATTACTGCTGGGTAATTGTGTCGACTATTTGGTAAAATTTATCAGATAACCCTTACAATATGCTTTGGAGGAACCCTCACGGTAGCTCAATTTTTTGATGTTCGAATTTAGAACTATGATATCATGCAAGACCGAAATCTTATTGAAATTGATCGATTTCTTTTGATTTTTTTTGTTTATCCTATCGATGTAAGCTAAGTCATAAGACCACATCAAAAGACCGTTGTTATAATCGTTCGCCAAAAATTTGAAAATAATATATGAATTTTGAACTTTTTTCCAGAACAATAGCAAACAAATTGTCAATCTTTCGTTTTCGGAACTCTGTGGCAAGGTACACAATGTTGGAGCACAGACGGACCCCTGTTAACACTGCGAGGTATTTTATCTTTTTTCAAACATTTTCACGTGCTTATCTCAAAATTTATAATTTTGGGTTAAAAAATCAATATAAATTATATTTCTTTTCTGTAGACACAGGCAGTTACAGGACAGCTACACGCGGTATAAGATTGATGGTTTGTCATCATTGGTATATGAAAGTCCTAGAATCCAACGTTATCACTTATTCACCATGGTTTCAATAAATACATGAAAATCCTGTTCTGAAATGTTTTCTACTAACATACTTACATATAAAAAAAGATAAAATTTGTACAGCTTGAAAATGCTCCTTTATTTTTGAACAAAGCGCAATGACAGGATATTAAAGTAGAAATGTTGAAGATTAGACATAAAATGTTTTATATGTTTTCTTACTGAAAGCCCTGTTCAGTGAAATACATTTGATTATCTTATCTTAATGTATAATATGAAGAAAAAGAAAGCAATTTAATATTGAACATTTGTCATTTCTTTGCGTTTGTGAGTTATTGTTTTGGCAAACGCTTAACAAGGGAAATGTTACATGTACATGTACAATCTACAGTATTGAGAATATAGATTTTGATGATAGAAATAGATATGTTGAAATATTAATATCTGCCTTGTGTAACCTAAGAATATATTTTATTTGACTCTGATGGCCATTCTGCCACGATAGTTTAACATGTAAATGTTTTGAGACGTAGACAAAGTATTTAAACAAAGAAGAAGAAGCGATTGATAACAAAGACCCAGACAGCCAATCAAAGTTAAAGAAATACAATGTATTTAACTTTGGACAGGCAGTATTATGCTTCAAAATATATCATTAACAGGATTTCATGGACTCGTGCAGTGAACCGTATACATGTATGTTATACGTCAAAACATCCTCCATAGTTGTGATCTCGACTGCTATGTAAATATTGTACTGATCACGGTATAGACGGTCATTGCTGCATAGCCAAACCAATTTCTAAAATGTGCAGAAAAAATGTTTTAATTGGCTGTAAAATTTAAAACATAACACTAAAAAGTAATTATATTCTTTCATGCCTCTTATTGCTCTGATTTACAGAACGTCCGCTTAACAAACTCAAACCGTTCTTAGAAATTTTTTAATGTAATCCATGGTCGGGTTGGAATAAAAAAAATGAACGATGCTCCAGAACATAGTGTCCGGTAAAGATTATAGACAAACATTTTAACCTGTTAGGATACAACGTTACGTAGCACTGAAACCAAGACGGGGTAATTGAATCACTGTAGGCGTTCTTGATACAAAGTAGGTATGGTATGACCGTTGGATATACGTGTGCAGACAAACTGAGTCATTTATCTCATTCAAACGGATCTTATGTTTTTTAATATCCTATGCAAAAAATAATATTTGTGTCCCATCACTATACAGGCCAAACCCCCCTACCTACTGTAGTCTCATATAAAAAATCCTTTTCAATTTTAAAGTGTTGCATTATAGTTTTTTTTGTCAAACTACTTTCTAAACTGAACATTGGGCCAGAAAAGCTGAAACTTGTGTTGAGGAATGCTCGGGTTATATAGATTTAATCTTTTCAAATCATTATTCCAGGGAGTAGGATGTGGCAACCATTGGGATGGGTTGGGGTTAGATTTTGTAATGAAGTGTCTATATTTAATTGTTCAAACCGAACATTCTTCTACCCAGGATAATTATAGGGCCTAAGAAGGGGATCAATGCATGTTTAACATAAAAACATTGCAGAAAAATAAACAATTCATTAAAACATATATACATATCCTGTACTTGCCCTGATGTTATTAATAATGCAGCTTTTATCAAACTTATGAACTATGTTGTTTAGGTGAGCGATATGGCCGAAGGCGCTGTTGTTTCAAATTTGTATCTAGTGTGTACAACTAACTTATAAGGCTGTATATTGAAAATAATAAATTATAAAATGTGATTCATAAAGCATCTATTGTCAGTATTTCAACACTTATAAGTTGCTCATTATTTTCATTACACAAATTATAGTAATAAGCTAGATATAAATTTTTGTATATAGCCTCTGTTACTAAAAAGTATGTAACTCTAGATTAAGTATATATTAAAATTATTTATAGGCATTTTACACTCCTCAATTATTTAAAATGCATGCTCATTTTGGTGCAGTTGAGCGTGCGTTTGGATCGATAGTATATATCCATCAGTTCTTAAATATTACGAAAAACGCAACTTATTGATTTTTTTTAATAAAAACGGCACTGAAAAAGGGCCTATTCTCTATACCTCGTTCTTTAGGGTTTTAAAATTGAACACATATTTCAAATCCTACAATTTCTAACACAGCTGATTTAACATTTTTTCAAGTACATCCAATATATGTCTCACTATCGATCGAGGAACCCAAAAAGTATAGCAATTGCGAAAATAACTGCTACCAAACTAAAGTATCAAAATAATTGAGTGGTTTGATATCTTTAAACAGCACCGCTCATTATTGTCTGGTTATGTTTCTTGGAAAAATTGAGTAACAAGAGAGTTCGTAATGTTTTCTAAAACGGTTAACTTCGTTATCTTTTGATTGTTTGTTGTTCAATTTTAGAGCCGTAAATTTGTTCAACATGTTTTTTTTATATTAAATGTGCGTTTTTTTAGAAAACAATTGATTAAAAGAGAATATGAGAGCTGCAGAAAATTTGGGTTGAGGTGCCAAAGTGTCAGAGTGCCTCTCATACAAAAACTTTGCAGTTAAAGACAAGAAAGCCCTCGTTTGTTTTATTTGGCTTCGTACAAGAGAGACATTTTCAAATGACACCTCAAAGGATAAAAGGATAAAATTGTTTTATTATCAATAGAAGGAAAAAGTCAATCAAATAAAGAAAGATAAAGAAAATGAGTTTTAATTAAACATGTAAAAAAAAAACTTACAATGTTTTAGATCATCAGGTACACAATTTATTACATAATAAAGATTAATTTCTCAACCGAGAACAATTGTTTATCACAATTGCAATTTAAGAAGGTATCCTTAAAATTCATTCCCGTATGGTTTGAATTCAAACAAAGTTCATCGTGAATGATACAGTAGAATGACACACAAAATACTTCCTACAATGTCAGAGTTAAGATTGTAAAAATGAAGCTGGTTTTAAACATGAAAACTTCTGCTTGATGCAAGTGATGCCTTTCAGACAGCTGCAGGTTTTAGATGTACTAAACATATAATTATTAACCACTTTATCTATAAGTGTTGTGGTTTTCTGTACGCTGAAAAACTCATTCGACACTAAAATGTACTCTAGTTTTTGTTATGCTTAGCATGTATAATTTTATTCCCTAACCATTCTGTATATTCATAGGACATCACATCGAAATCCACAGCTTTCACATGATCATCTGACAAGGTATTGCAACAATTGAATATTTTTATTGATGTACATACATTTTCACGATAGCTGTGGTGGAATCACCAAAATAAAAATGCATGTTATGTTAATTTCATTCTTATTCTACTTTCGTATAAATGACATATTTTTCAAGTATCCCAAAGGAATGTACACAGACATCGTGAAAATGTAAGAACATCAAGGACTTATTAATTTCTTGCTCAAAACAGAAACTTAAAAAACTATTTTAAAATCCTGAAATAATCAATTTAAAAGCAAAGAAAAATATTTATCTAACAACTAATTAGGTAAAAATGACGTTTAGAAAAACATTGCTTATAAATCTAATATTTAGCAAAATTCAATCATCAATTTTTATTTATCCAATAGAATTTACCAAGCATTTACAATTCAATTAGATCACCGATTCTTCTCCATGCCTCTAGAATAACTCCAAATATATAACATCCCGCATTTTTGAAGCTTAATTTCTGATGATGAGTATTTAATTTGAAAGCTTCTAGTATCGTATCTTTTCGAGTAGATCACAAGTGTTGCTTTTAATGTATGATGCGTTTGATACTCAGCCCTACAAATTGTGTTATAATATTATCACTTTAACGGACACTACATTTTTCATCTTAAGACGTCCCCATGAAAATGTCGGTTTCAGAAAAATTGTCATAGCATCGTTTTTTATAGTATGAGGTGGCTAGCTAAATAGTAAAATTGATTAGAGTATTTTAAAAGAACCCATTTTATTAAATCGTTTGCTTATTCTCGGGATTTGACATATGCATTAGATTCATTTTGCTTCTAAAGGGGTCGGATAAGGTGAAAAATATTACGTTGAAGGAAATATGAAGTTTTATTGATCTGACACATGATTGTCTAGAACCAATTAGATAACGCAATATATAAAACAATCAAAATGAAGTATGATAGTTATATTTAAATGCTGAAGGACTTGGGATCTTTGTTGCAACAAAGGTATTTTCTTTTATATTGTTTTAGATTAAAAGACTGCAATATCACACAAGAGATATACCCAAATTATATCTCAACCTCAACCTAACCCAACAAAAACGCAAATTAAACATAGCGAAAACACCAACAATGATAATTTTAGCCATGATATTAAATCAACACACTGTTTAACATTTTTTCAACAACATGCAATGACTGTTTCGATTTTGAATATCAATACCCATCTAGTTGACGTGAATGTTGAAATTTTATCATATCACTAGAAAATAAAAAAAAAACTACAGTATGAACTAAATGAATAGCTTGCTTTCTTGAAACATCTTTCTTTATTACTGTTTGGTTATGCTTCTAGGCAAATTGAATGACAGAATTTTCTAAGTATCTCGGAAAAGTGTTTTAAAACGTTTAACATTCCTAGTCCCTTTGTAAGTTTTTCATTTTCAAACACACACAAGAGAACCAAAAATGATGTATCAAATGATCCAAATCAAGCACATTTTCGAATGGCACATTCCATTTAGTGATTTTTGGATAAGCATTTAAAATTTAGTTGTTTAAACATACTATTATAATCCTATTGTACAATGTGTTTTCAAATGATATAGCAATGATAATAAAATAGTAAAATTTGTATTAACATGATTTCCTTTACATCTATTTTTCAATTTTAGGGCCATAAATTTGTGTTTGATTTATTTTTTGTTTTAGAAAGATTTAATAAATGCGTTTTCGGTATTTTATTTTTCAAATAATTGAAAGGGAGTATGATACCTTCAAATCTAGAACTTTATGGGAAACTTGGATTGACATGCCATAGTGCAAGTGTGCATCGCTTACAAATATCTTGTAATTTACGTCCAGAAAACGTTCTAGTTTTCGACTAATTAACTTAGTTCTCTTAGGCATTCTTTATATAAATTTGATTTCAAAAGTAATCCTCACTACTTGAATTGCCTCTCAAAACTATTTTAACACAATCCCTAGCTCCGTGAGGTTAAGCAGTGCGGGTTTGTTTATGTGTAAAAATGGCGAGTCGATTTTCACGTGAGTTCAACATATACTTTATTTACTCTGCAATATCAGTTAGAGTGTTGAAGAAAAAGTTTTAGGCAAGTATAGAGACGACACTTGTCGTAAAATGTATGAGAACTCTACGCTATTTACTATCTTAATACCAAAAAAATCATTTATGAAGCATTATTCACAAACTAGTTTTTTGCTGTTCACCGTAAATTGCAATGTTGTGTTTGTGTTTGTGTGACACAACCACTGTAGCTCTGCAGCATATCAATCCGAATTTTACCAAAGATTGAGCTACAAAGCTTTAAATCTGAAAACGTTTCCAATCTAAACATGTATAATGGGTTGATCAATTAATTGTTGCTTAAGCTTGTTTGCATTTGAGCTAGGTTGCATGGTTTAACATTTTCGTATGAATGAAGGTCGCCATACTATTATTAACATCGCCCAGCGTAATAACGTGCTTGAAACCATTTGTCAGTTTGTTTTGTATGTAGCTTCTCTAATGTGACTCTACGTGAATAATCCGGGGTTTTGAGATCTGTGAATGTTATTTCTATAAGGACAGGCATACGTAACCAAATCGGTCAAAAACATATAATTACATAACGTATCTTAAATCTACATAAAATTAAAATTGCACTTGACAATCAACTTTACACCCAGTGATGAGCAGGTATATGGTTGCAGAATTAGTCCATCAATTAATCAAGCAATTAATCATCAAATGTTCAAACAATCAATGAATTGTCTTTTTCTATCATTTTAATGTGTAATTTGACAAAAAAAAAACCATGGAAATAGGCATGCCTGGACTCTTTATAATAAAAGTTATTTTTCCTAGGGATTTAACAGAGACATTGATATCATCAAACCACCATCTGTATGACTTCCATAACCTGCCAGACCTTTGTCAACATTTATGAGAATGGTTTGAAATAACTGTCAAGTTGTCTACCTTTTAAGATTCAATCAGTATAGAAATTCTAGACTGCATACGTTTTGATAAGTGCAAGCATATCCCATACTAACCAAAGTCTTTGTAGAATTATCACTCGTTAGTTGATTTAAAGGTTCAACCATATTTTACGCAAATAAGTATATCACATTCTTATCCTAAGAATGCACTATACTACATAAATGTATGTGGCTTTCGATATACATGACTTCAGTATAGTAAATATCTAATAGAGTAACACTTCTACTGTCATGATTTCTTTACTTTTATATTCTTTTTTCAACTTAAGAAGCATAGATTTGTTGATTTTTTACAATCAAAATTGTTATTATGAGTTTCTTAAATTTTGCTTGGTACCAAGTTTGCGAGGTTGCATTTTTTATAATTACTTTTTGTATATAATAATCATAATTATAAAGATGATAAAGTTCTATAGCTTACTTGGAACCATTTGGCAATTTATAATGTATATATTTTTTCAATTATAGGTTTTAGTGTTACACTTAACCTAATAACCTGCACATTAGTTATCAATGTGATTTTATCATTATGACATATATTAACAATTATTGGTCAATAACACATAATTATACACTTCCTTACATTAGATACAGAAATTATCTTTATACATGCATGATTGGTTTAACCTGCCTCGAAAGTGGATTCTTCCAAGAACATTGCTTGTAACTGAAAGTATCAAAGGCATTGCACTACAATCAAAATGTACAGTGATATAGAATCGTTATTCATGGTATTTTGATTGTTTAAATATGTTGCATTGCAAAATTTATCTTAAGTTAATGTTAATTAAACTGTTTTTCTTTACTTTCCAGCTAGTGGCACCGAAGTTCATGGTCATTGCTCAATATGCAAAATGAAAGATACATCTGGACGTTATTTGTTACAGTTTTAGGGCTCTCTTTCTTAGTGTTTTGTTCCAATCTTACTTTGTTGACATCTAAGCAAGAAGAAGATAACAACATATGCCAAAAATACCCAAAGAATTTAGGTCATTCTCCCATTTTGCGGTTCTATTTTTATAATAACATATGGGGCTATACACCTAAACAATAATGTCATTTTTTGGTAAGAAAGTATAATGTTTATGAATTCAAATCCTTTATGTTTGTTACCTATACAGTATAGTTTTATTAGAACTTAAAATCTTGATGTTCATCAATTCATAGAATACCCCAAACTTAATAAATCTTTTAAGTATTATGTACTCTTTGGAAATGATACATGTAAATACAAATAAATGTGATATGTGTCTTACTGTTATTGATATCACACAACAATTAACTTTATTTTCAAGTGATTTTCAGACTTAAGAAAAAAATTTGAAGTGACCGATTAAACTTTTATATTTTTTCCTGATATATACATATTTTGACATTTTGAGAATGACTCTATTCAAGTAAGCAATTATTTAATCACACATAAATATGGTAGAAAAATTATCAACGTTGAAATGCGTGGTTTCTTGTTATTATTTTTTTTTTGGGGGGGGGGGGATGGGGGGGGGAGGGTTGTATCCAACTTGGGTCTAAACTACACTGTTTCAATATAAATGCTATTATGGAAATATTCTGAAATGATGTAGGTTTAAAATTGTTAAAACCCCTTTGTTCATTTATTATAAAAAGTTAAAAGACATAACTTATAAACCAAAGCAACCAACCTTCTCAATTTATTCGCAGTAGGCACGATTTACCCTAATCTTACGGATACATCCTATAAAGACATGGAATTCAGATTTACATGGGTGCAAACAGGAGGCCACCATACACCCACAAGATGCAAACCTAGAGAACGGGTAGCCATTTTGATACCATTCCGCAATCGGAATATTCATTTAAGGATATTGCTGAATAATTTACATCCAATATTATATCGTCAGCAACTAGAGTATACTATATATGTTTTGAAACAGGTAAGCAAGAAAGACATTTATTTTCAATCAAGATATGACGTATTTACCATACCTTTATAATATTTTAGAAGGATTTAAATAGGTTCAATGTACTTATTCTAGCTTTTTGTTTCAAGGCTGATGAAAAACCTTTCAACAGGGGAAAGCTGTTCAATATTGGGTACCTAGAGGCAAAAAAGGACAACCATACTTGTTTTGTCTTCCATGATGTTGATCTCATTCCTGAGAATGATCACATACTATATGGATGTGTAAGGAGTCCCATGCATTTGTCAAGAGCAGTTAATAAATTCAACTACAAGTAAATAATTGTCATCACGAAATAGCTATGCTTATCTAGACGATTTAATTTGACATTAAATTCTATGAAAATAGTAATCATCGTCCAAAGTTAAAACCTTTTGCTGCAGTTTTATATCTTCAAATTACTTTCTTTTTTGTATCAAACATATATGCATTTGTTTTATTTAAGCCGTTATAAATGCTGCTTGCAATTTTATTTAAAAGAATGATATGAGTTGAATTTTCCCCCCTTATTCGCCATTTTTAAAGTGTTTGGGGAATATTAAAATGTTATGTTATTTTTTTAGAGGAGTTGATATAAAATATATTTTTCACCTATTTATTTGATTTATTTGCACTCACTTGCAGTATATGACGTCAGAAGTGATGCTATTTCTATAATTCAATCAAAATCAGTCAAAAATTGACATTTTTCTTCCCTTTAAACGAATGCTAAATATAGAGCGCATTCTTGAACAAGGAACATTTTTTTGTCAGTTATTAGTCTTGGCTAGTTACATACACATGTATCTGATTAAAATATGTTGTTTGTTCAAGCGTGCGCTCTATGTTTTTTGAAAGAAAAACTGCTTGAAAACAAGCTGTTTTATGCTAAAAATGCAAAAATGGCGGGAAAAGACTGTCTTCCTGATACCATATTTCTAAATTGTGGGCACTTGAACCAAAATGAACATAATGTATAAACATCACATATATATCTGTACAAAGAAAACAAAGATTGACTGTAAAAAGATGATGTTCATTTTAGGGGGCCATTTTAGGCCCTTATCATATATAGTCCATTAATAGATAAAAACACTAAATACTTTGATCAGGTTTCATTACCAAACATATACTTGCCTTTTTACAACCAAAAATGCATGGACGGTGCATTTGACGATGCAATATATCTTTTTGATACTTTAATTGATTTTATTCTGTGAATACCTAGTATGGGGAAGAATTTTAGTGTTAAAGCAGGTTAAATTATAGGTTTATGAGTCCTATCTCAATGGAAATTGCATGGACTACGCATATACATGTATATGTTACAGTCAACCTTCGGATTATGCTAGTCACACTTTCAGAGTCTAAAATATATTAATAAATTTGCAAGAATGGCTGGAGACGCAATATATGATGAATAATTATGATAACGAATCGAAATGACAGATTATTAAAATAATGAGATGTGTTTGAAGAAAGCCAACTTTTTAAAAATAGTTACTTCAAACAATTTTGCGTTATTCGTACTTATTCGTACTCGTATTCGTACGGTTCAATTGATGATCATTCATCTGGAAGAAATTTGCAGGGATGTTTTATTTGTAGATAAATAATACCAATTTTTTAATCTTTGAATTTTAAACCACTATAGTGACCTATTTTATTTCTGACGAATGAACAGTTTTGTTATGGTTATTGTTAACCATGAGTCTATTTTCAAATGTGCATGGGTGAGTTGTTGGGAGTTGTTTGGAGATGCATAGAATAAGTAATTGACTAGGAAAATGGAAAAAGTATTTAATTATATAGTCTTGTTTGACCAAGCTTGAATGTGTGATAAATTCCAGTAATTTTAAGCAAAATATTTTTAATTTATGATCCAAATACTACTGCCCAATATTTGCGCAGTAAAGATAATTAACTGAAATTGTAGGACAAAACTTAATGCTGTTCTAGGTAGATCCATATCTGTACAAGTTTAGTATGATACTATGACTTAACTAAGCAGCAATAATGTTGAATCATATAATGAGAAGTAGAAAGTGCATACCATTAAACAAATCTGAATCAAAGGATGATTTTGATGTATTTTTTATTTATTAAACAAAATATGTAATTATGTCGGTTTAATTAAAAAAGCAGTTTCTAAATCTGCATGAAAGGGGGAAAAGATGTGAATTAAGCAAATATTTCATATTAAAATACATTTTTCGAAATTATGATGGCCTTCAGTTTTCGTTCCTTTTTAGATTACCTTACAAAGAATTGCTTGGAGGAGTCGCTGCTTGGAAAACAAAAGAGTTTGAACAGGTGAATGGCTGGTCCAACTTGTTTGTGAACTGGGGTGGAGAAGATGATGATTTGAGCTACAGGTTTTGTTTTCTTTAATATTTCTTGCTTTTTCCTTTGATGTTTTTCAGAAAGGTTGTAAAATATGTTACGCAGCACTGTTAAAGTATACTATGCAAATATCAACAGATTAAGATGTTCATGAAATGATGCATTTTTTAAAACGAAATATTTTAAAAGTCATTATAAAATACTATAAATTTTATATTGTACGAAACAGCATTGGAAATGCCACTTGGCGGTCCCCTGAATTGACAGTCACTTGATATGTGTTGATAATTATTCCAAATGGGAATCATTAAAAAATTTCAAAATCACAAGGACACATCCTTTTTTAATCAAAAGTTTTAATGATAATTGATTTATATCTTTCCAGGAGATTCTGCTTTGAAATGTTGCAGACTAAGTATGTCACTGATACAGCAAAGATAGAAAATACTCAGATTGTTACATCATAAAGACATGTACATGTATCATACATTTTATGATTTGTACATCATAGTTAGTGTATGTAGCAGAAATACATTTCTCTGTTAGATGCGTAGGGAAATAAGTATAAGATGAACACTACAAATTTTTATTTGATCTTGACCTGAAAACAAAGAGGTGATGTTTTTGAAGATTTATGACTGTTTTCGACATATGCATGCTTTTAAGACGTTACAAACATCATGCACAATTGATGATTTCAGTATTTAATTACTACCGGGTAATTGTGTCGACTTTTTGATAAAATTTATCAGATAACCCTTACAATATGTTTTGGAGGAACCCTCACGGTAGCTCAATTTTTTGATGTTCGAATTTAAAACTATGATATTATGCAATACCAAAATCTTATTTAAATTGATTGGTTTCGTTTGATTTTTTTGTATATCTTATCGATGTAAGGACTAAGTCAACATCAAAAGACCGTTGTTATAATCGTGCGCCAACAATTTAAAAATAATATATGAATTTTAAACTTTTTTCCAGAACAATAGCAAACAAATTGTCAATCTTTCGTTTTCGGAACTCTGTGGCAAGGTACACAATGTTGGAGCACAGACGGACCCCTGTTAACACTGCGAGGTATTTTATCTTTTTTCAAACATTTTCACGTGCTTATCTCAAAATTTATAAATTTGGTTTCAAAAATCAATTCAAATTATATTTCTTTTTTGTAGACACAGGCAGTTAAAGGACAGCTACACTCGGTATAAGATTGATGGTTTGTCTTCATTGGTCTATGAAAGTCCTAGAATCCAACGTTATAACTTATTCACCATGGTGTCAATAAATACGTGAAAATCCTGTTCTGAAATGTTTTCAAATAAAATACATACATATAAGATTTGTACAGCTTGAAAATGCTTCTCTATTCTCTTTTTCAAACAAAGCGCAATGACGGAATTTTACAGAAACAATTTTTGAAGATTAGACGTATAAAATCTTATATGATTTCTTACTAAAAGTCCTGTTCATGGAAATACATATGCAGATCCAACTAATTTGAGCGTAGGTTAAATAAGTATATTCCTATAACTGTTTGGTTATCTTATCTTAGTATAAATTATGATGAAAAAGAAGGCAATGTTAATAAATAGATAATTTGTCATTCCATTGTGTTTGTGAGATAACGTTGTGACAAACGCTTAACAAGGGGAATGTTACCTGTTAAATCTACAGAATTAGAAATTCATATTTTGATGATAGATATAAATACGTTGAAATGTTAATATCTGCGTTGTGTAACCTAAGAATATATTTTGTTTAACTCTGATGGCCATTCTGTTTCGATAGTTTAACATTTAAATAATTTGATACCTAATCAAAGTTTTAAAACAAAGACAAGAAAGCGATTGATAACAAAGACCCGGACAGCCGAAGTTAAACAAATACAATGTATTATTTTTGGACATGCAGTATTATGTTTCAGAATATATCATTAACAACAGTCCATGGACTCGTGCAGTGGACCGTTTACATGTTTATTATACCCCTGTAAAACAGTTATTATATAACTCTATACGAAAAAAAAGTCAATCATTTTGACTGTTGGACTGGAACTGTTAGACTTGGACTGTTAAAAAAGACTGAGGACCGATTACGTCACATTCCGTGAAAACGTGTTATTGATTAGAAGGGGTATAACAAAACAGTTGTTGACTGTGTCTCGGGCAACAGTTGATACGTCGATCAGGCTTGCAAACTGTTGCCCGCGGTCTTCAGCCTTGGGAAACAATTTGCAAGCCGGTCCGACAGATCAACTGTTGCCCTCGACACCAGTCAACAACTGTATAATGTTTAACGTCGAATAAGCCGCCATAGTTGTTAAATCGCCTGCTGTGTAAAGATTGTACTGATCACGGTATACTAGACGGTCATTGCTGCATATACAAACTAATTTCTTAAATGTGCAGAAAAAATGTTTTAATTGGCTGTAAAATTTACAAGATAACACTAAAAAGTTTTTCTTTTCTTGTATGCTTCACATTGTTCTGATTTACAAAACGTCCGCTTAACAAACTGAAAACGCTCTTAAAATCTTTTAATGTAATCCATGGTCGGGTTTAAATAAAAAATGAACGATGCTCATGAATATGGAGTCCTGTAAAGATTGTAGACACACATCTCAATCTGTAAAGATACAACGTTACATAACACTGTAACCAAGACGTGGTAATTGAATCATTGTAAGCGTTTTTGATACAAAGTAGGTACGGTATGACGTTGGATATACGTATGCACACAAACTGAGTCCGTTTGCAGTCATTTATCTCATTCCAACAGATCTCAATTTTTTTTTATATCTTGTACAAAAAAGATATTTGTGTTACATTACTATACAGGCAAAACCCCCTACCTACTGTACTCTTAAATTTAAAAAAGTAGTTATTGTCCAACTGCTTTTAAAACTAAACATTGGGCCAGAAAAGTTGAAACTTGTGTTGAGAAATCCTCGGGTAATGTAGATTTAATCTTTTTTCAAATCATTATTCCAGGAGTAGGGTATTGCAACCATTGGGGTGGGTTGGGGTTAGATTTTCTAATGAATTGTCTATATTTAATTCTTCAAACCGAACATTCCTCCACCTAGGATAATTATAGGGGCTCAGAAGGGGCTCAATGTATGTTTAACATATAAAAGGTGCAGAGAAATAAAAAAATAATTAAAACATATATACATATCCTGTATTTGTCACGATGTTTTTAATCAAGCAGCTTTGATCAAACTTATGAACATTGTTGTTAAGGTGAGCGATTTGGCCGAAAATACTGTTGTTTAAAATTGTATCGTAGTGTGTACAACTAACTTGCAGTGCTGTATATTGAAAAAATAAATTATAAAATTCATAAAGCATCTATTGTCAGTATTTCAATACGTATATGTTGCTAATTATTTTCATTACACAAATTATAGTAATAAACTAAATTTAAATTTTTGTATATAGCCTCTGTTACCAAATAAACAGTTTTTAAACTTTAGAATAATTATTTATTAAGGTTATTTATAGGCATTTAACTCAATTATTTAAAGTGAATGCTAATTTTGGTGCAGTTGAGTGTGCATTTGGATTAAAAGTATATATCCATCAGTTCCTAAATATTAAGCAAAAAGAAACTTATTTTTTTTTTTTACATAAAAACGGCACTAAAAAAGGGCCCATTCCGATACCTTAAATGCACTCGTTCTTTATGGTTTTAACACTGAACACATATTTCAAATCCTACAATTCCTAACACATCTGATTTAACATTTTTGCAAGTACATCCAATATATGTCTCACTATCGATCGAGGAACCAAAAAGGATAGCAATCGCGAAAATAACAGCAAACAAACTACAGTATCAACATAATTGAGTGGCTTGATTTCTTTAAACAGCACTGCTCATTGTTGTCTGGTTGTGTTTCTCGGAAAAATTAAGTACTAGTAACAAGATGGTTCGTAATGTTTTCTTAAACGGTTAACCTCGTAATCTTTTGTTTGTTGTTGTTCAATTTTAGGGCCGTAAATTTGTTTAACATGTTTTTTTTTTATTAAATGTGCGTTTTGTTAGAAAACAAATGATTAAAAGAGAATATGATAGCTGCAGAAAATTTGGGTTGACGTGCTATAGTGTCAGAGTGCCTCACACACAAAAACTTTGCAGTTAAAGGCAAAAAAGCCCTCGTTTGTTTTATTTGGCTTCGTACAAGATAGACATTTTCAAATGACACCTCAAAGGATAAAAGGATAAAATTGTTTTATTATCAATAGAAGGAAAAAGTCAATCAAATAAAGAAAGATAAAGAAAATGAGTTTTAATTAAACATGTAAAAAAAACTTACAATGTTTTAGATCATCAGGTACAAAATATATTACATACTAACGATTAATTTCTCAACCGAGAACAATTGTTTATCACAATTGCAATTAAAAAAAAATATCCTTAAAATTCCTTCCCGTATGGTTTGAATTTAAACAAAGTTCAGTGTGAATGATACAGTAGAATGACACACAAAATACTTCCTACAATGTCAGAGTTAAGATTGTAAAAATGAAGCTGGTTTGAAACATGAAAACTTCTCCTATATGCAAGTGATGCCTTTTAAACATCTGCAGGATATAGATGTACTTACCATATAATTATTAACCACTTTATCTATAAGTGTCATGGTTTTCTGTACGCTGAAAAACTCATTCGACACTTAAATGTACTCTAGTTTTTTGTGCTTAGCATGTTTAATTTTGTTCCCTAATCATCCAATATATTCATGGGACATTGCATCGAAATGCACAGCTTTTCACAGGATCATCTGACAAGGTATTGCATTAATTGAAGATTTTTATTGATGTACGTACATTTTCACGATGTCTGTGGAGGAATCATCAAAAAGATGCCATTGTTTAAATGACTTAACAACTAACATTTAGAATATCCAAAAGGAAAGTTACACAGACATCGTGAAAATGTATGAACATCAAGGCTATAATAAGTTTGTACTGTAAAAAAATATTTTAAAATTCTGAAAGAATCGATTTAAATGCAAAGAAGAATACTTTTCTAACAATTACCTTGGTAAAAATGACGTTTAGAAAAACATTGCTTATAAATCCAATATTTTGCTAAATTCAATCATCAGTTTTTATTTATCAAAAAATATTTACCAAGCGTTTTCAATTCAGTTGATAACCGATTCTTCTCAATGCCTCTAGAATTACACCAAATATATAACACCCCGCATTTTTTAAGCTTAATTTCGGATGATGAGTATTTAATTTGAAAGCTACTAGTACTGTATCTTTTCGAGTTACTGTACGATGCGTTTAATACTCAGCCCTACAAATTATGTAATAATATTAACACTCTAACGGATACTACATTATTTATCTTAAGACGTCCATATGGAAATGTCGCTTTCAGAAAAATTGTTATAGCATCGGTTTTATATAATGAGGGGTGGCTAACTATAAATAGTTAATCTGATAAAAGTATATCTAAAGGAATTTAATTTCTTACATCGTTTGCTTATCTGCGGTATTTGGCATATGCATTAGAGAAAATACATTTTGCTTCTAAAGGGGTTAGATATGGTGAAAAATATTACGTTGACAGGGAAAATGAAGTTTAATTGATCTGACACATGAATGTCTAGAACCAAATATATAGTGCATTATATAGAATTAGTATAATGAGGTAGGATAATAATATTTAAATGCTTTTAAGGACTTTGGATAATTGTTGCAACAAGTCATCTGAAAATGCATAGGTTTTTTCTTTTATATTGTTTTAGATTAAATGACTGCATAATTACACAAGAGATATACCCAAATTAAATTTCAACTACAACCTAACCCATTAAAAACGCAAATCAAACATAGCAAAAACACCAACAATGATAATTTTAGCCATGATATTAAATCAATACACTGTTTTAACTTTTATTTCAACCACATGCAATGACTGTTTGGATATTGATTATCAATACCCATTTAGTTGATGTGAATGTTGAAATATTATCATATTACTAGAAAATAATTTTAAAAAACTACAGTATGAACTAAATGAATAGCTTGCTTTCTTGAAACATCTCTGTTTATTGTAGTTTGGTTATGCTTCTAGGAAAATTGAATGACAATATTTTCTAAATAGCTCGGAACTAAATGTTTTAAGACGTTTAACATTCCTAGGCCCTTTGTTAGTTCTTCATTTTTAAACACAGACAAGAGAACCGAAAAGTAATATATCAAATGATCCAAATCAAGCACATTTTCGAATGGCACATTCAATATAGAGACTTTTGGATAAGCATTTAAAATTTAGTTGTTTAAACATAATATAATAATCCTAATGACTCCCTACTGTACAATGTTTTTTTCGAATAATATAGCAATTATCAGACTCTAGTAGTATTAACATGGTTTCCTTTGCATCTATTCCGTCTTCCAATAAACTAGAGTTATCGGTACTGAAAGAGTTATCTGCCCCTTACAGCAGGTATACTTTACTTCCGGGTATTCAATGATAAGTAAGCAGTGCGGGAGTTTACAAATACGTGATCTACATATTTTTGATCAATCGGTAAACATTGCTAATGAAAGACATCTTGATTCTTACTTATCGAACAATTACTCCTTTTGTCAATTTTAGAACTAACATATGGATAAGGGTATAGTGATATCTCTGATAAAACAACCCCGCCTGATACGCAGAAATGATTTAGAAGTTATGAATATTAGAAGGAGCTGGAATTGAAAATCGATTTCTTTTCTCTAGAAATCAAAAATAGAAGTATAAATTTCTAACGAACTGTCCTTATTTATTTCTGAGGACAACACTAATATAGGGACATTAGGCATATATATAATTCTGATTAAATTCAGATAATCTTCGGGACCCAAATTTCACGGTCTTCGATTTTAGGAATTGGTTTTTATTTTTTTTAATTGTTTTTCGTCTTGATTATTTTGGTTGGTCTGCTCCCCCTATCATGCACACACTTTTTTAAAAATAGAATGTTTTTAAAACGCAAATTGATATGCAATTGATATGCATTCGTTCGAAATGCCATGCATTCATGAAACATAAATAGACACAGTGAGTTTTGGTATCTCAGCAGGCACCGACGGTCATATATAGGGTTAAGAGGAATGACAGTGTTGAAATAGGAGCTCAGTGCTATATTATATAGATTTCATCGAAATTAGAATTTGTTTTCAGTTAAAAAATAAGACAATCTTTTTTTCAATCAAGCCTTTAATGAGCCTTCTTACACACACTTTTTGTAGTTTGTTTGTTTTACTTTAAGTACTTTTATCACTTTTATCATTTATCATATTGCCCTTATATTAATTGAGTTGTACTTTATTTACATACCATCTGTAGCAAACAAATATATGGTAAAATGTGGGGGAATATTGAAGTTGAATTTAAAAAGAAATGCCCAAGAGCAAATTAATATATTAATATATATAAATTGATACTTATTAGCCATGAGCATGAAAATCATGTTTTAGAATAAAGAAACCTGGATATCTAAGAATGGAATGAACAATTAATAGAAACAAACGTTAATGCTGTCGATCAAAATCGTAATGCAACTTTAAATGAAAACATTTTTGCAAGTTATATGCGAAAACTTACGCAAAAGTTAGGTACATATGTTTTAATCCATTATCCTTAAAGTTCGCAGGATGAAATTGAAATAAGTCAATAATTAATCTAAATGAAATCCATCAAGAGGAAGTGTAGTGACGTCCGCCAATGATCAATGCAGATGCGTAGGTATAATGCATCTCATTGTATTTCGACCTACTGATAGAATGAAAAATTCTCCTTAGAGAAGTGGACAGACAAGTCGTTATGATTGATTTGCATGTCCATATCACTGGAAAATATAACGCACATGTATCAGCTGCGCTCTCCTCAAACCACGTATGCACTTCAAGCAATTACATTAAATATTTGTAGATGGCCGGCTTGTAGCCTAAATGAGTGGAAGTGCAGCAGGAAGCCCCCTCCTCCACTTTCTTTTAGCAGCAGATAGTTTTCATAAGTTTACACATTAAAAAGTGTATAAACATGCATTCTCCCCGCCCAGCATTTTTTTGGGGTACATCATCCATGTAAAAGAATTGAACTGAATCTGTGAAAAGAAGGAAATGAATAGTAAAATCAAAATTATGTTTAAATCTATGCAATACAGTACGCTACACTCCCTCCATCCCCCTCCCCCCACACACAAAGATTACGATTTTAATGGTTTGTCAATATTGTTTTGATGACACCCCCCCCCCCCACTGCACTTTTAAAAACAAAGCCAGTCAAATCTCCGTGATGGTTTTGGAGTATTACAACATCCTTTAATTGCACAATTTTCTTTTTGCATTCATTTGACAATTTACATCAATAACCGATCAAACAAGGCAGAAAACGTTTATTATAACCATTTATTAAACCAGTGTACTGGTTAAATAGCGTATACCTGCTCTAATGGAGAGATAACTCGTGTTACGAACGATAACTCTAGGTTATAAAAATCCCGAATATTTCAATTTCAGGGCCATAAATTTGTTTATTATTTATTTTTTGCTTTAGAAAAATTGAATAAATGCGTTTTAATTTTTTATTTATCAAATAATTAAAAAAGAGTATGAAAGCTTCAAATCTAGAATTTTAGGGGAAATTTGGATTGACAAGCCATAGAGCAAGAGTGCATCGCTTACAAAGATCTTGTAATTAACGCCCACAAAATCTTGCTCTAGTTTTCGATCAATTTATTTAGTTCTTTTAGGCATTCTTTATATATATTTGATTTCAAAAGTAACCCGGACTAATTGAATTGCCTCTCAAAACTATTTTTAACACAATCCTTAGCTCCATGAGGTGAAGCAGTGCGGGTTTGTTTACGTAAAAAAAAATGGCTAATCGATTTTCACGTGAGTTCAACATGTACTTTATCAATGTTATTATCTGATATTATTTATCAGTTAGAGTGTTAAAGAAAAGGTTTTAGGCAAGTATATGGATGACACTTGTTTGAGTACTCTATGGTATTAACTAATCTTAATACCGAAAAATGACACATGTAGCAAATTATTCACAAACTAGTTTTTTGCTGTTCATCGTAAATTGCAATGTTGTGTATGTTTGTGTGACTCAGCCACTGTAGCTCTGCGGCAAGTCAATCCGAATTTAACCGAAGATCGAGCTACAAATCTGCAGCTTAAGGTAACTTTATAATCGTAACTATCTCTGATGACAGTTGAAAAACAGAACTGATTTCAATTTAATAGACTTAAATTTCATCAATTATAAGCAAAAATATACATGGCATCACACTTTTTGAGATGTCAGATAAACATGAACTAAAGCATAATTAAGCATCAGGATAGCGTACGTTTTTGTAAAGAGAAAAATATTTGAATGCATAAACTTAATAATATTGTCAACTGCCTCGAAAAAGTAAAACTACAAACACAGTTTAAAATTAATTGTTGGGATAAGAAAGATTAAAGCATTTTGACATACATTTGAGAGAAAAGTCAGAAAAAGAGTTTTTTCTCCTTAGCATAGATGAAATGTATAAAAATGTGAAATTTAGGATAAAATCAAGCTACAAAAATTTCTTGAACTAAACAGTAATTCTAGTTACTTCCATGTAATTCTATTCACATAAGATATATAAAACTATCTTACACAAATTTTAAAGAACGCTGGATCTACTTTAAAATATGAAAACGTTTCCAATCTAAACATGTATAATAGGTTTATCAATTTTTGCTTAAGCCTGTTTGCATTTGAGCTAGGTTGCATGGTTTAACATCTGGTATGAATGATGGTCGCCATACCATTATTAATATCTCCCAGCGTTATAACGTCCTTGGAACCATTTGACATTAATTTTTGTATTTAGCTTTTCTAATGAGACTCTAAGTTTATAATCTGCGGTTTGGAGATAGTGAAAGTTTCTATAAGGACAGGCATACGTAACCAAGTCGGTCAAAACATGTTATTACAAAACTTGTGTTAAATTAAAATTGCACTTGACAATCAACCTTACACCCAGTGATGAGCAGGTATATGGTTGCAGAATCAATCCATCAATTAATCAAGAAATTAATCATCAAATTATCAATCAATCAATCAATCAATCAATCAAATATTCCTTTTTATCATCATAATGTGTTATTTGAAAATAAAAACACGGGAATATGCATACCTGAATCTTTTTAATATAAAGTTATTTTTCCTAGAGAATTAAATGAGACATTCAGACATTGATATTGTTAAACCACTATGTGTATGACTTCCATAAACCTGCTAGACCTTTGTCTACATTAATTTAATGAGATTGGTTTGAAATAACTGTCTCTAAAGAACAAGTTGTCTGCCTTTTAAAATTCAATCAATATAAAAATTCTACACTGCATACATATTTTGATATGGGCAAGTATATCCAATACTTACCAAATTCTTTGTAAAAATAATCACTCGTTAGTTGATTTAAAGGTTTTACCGTGTTTTAGGCAAATAAATATAATCATACTCTAGTCCTAAAAACGCCCTATTATACATAAATGTGTAATAATCTTCTAGACATTTTTTAAACCTCAATGTATTTTTTTTTCATTCGATTTCATTCAAATTTTCAGGGTATATTGTAAATCAAATTTAGTTTCTAATGAACAAAAAAATGAAATCGCAACTTCTGGTTTTGAGTTATTTCCCTTTTTCTAAAATTTTAGGGATATAATAATTCAAAGTTAAAAATCTTTAATATTGACACTTTGAATGTTGTTCTCTGATTTTTGTAATTAGTTTGTTTCCAATTATACCACTCAAATTATTAAATCAAAATCTATGTTTTAAAAAAAGCTAAATTTTACTCATGTTTTAGCTTGAAAACTTTTTAGTTTGAAATATTTCCTAAATACATATAGAACAAAAGTTGTGCATGATTTTAAGGGCTTTCATTTGAGACCATACAAAAGGGACTTGCCCCTTAAAAAAGGAATGTACGCGACTGGAAAGTCTTTGCTTTTTAACTAAAAAACGGTAAATATACCGATAATGCTGTCGCTGAAAATGTTGTTCTTCATAATCTAATCAAATTAAAATTTAGTATTGTTTGGATATTGCAGTGGTTTTGTTTAATTAATTTAGCACAAGAAGTAAAAACAAAACGAATGAGAATAAGAATATAAGCATACAAATACTGCAACATTTTAGAACGTAAGCTTAGACTACTATTACATGTAGGTTGAAGCACGTGAAGTTTATGTATGTCACCGTCGGACGTTTATCATTTAGGCACTGTATATGAATGTCCCCTCTTTGTTTTTTTAACAAATCCTTAGAGATCTTTATATTTCTGTATGTTCACTTAGTTAGCATTTTATATGTTCCTGCGATGCCCCAGCGTGCGACGACATGTATTAACACGGTCTTTATTAATGCATTTAGATATTATCAACAATTATTATACATGTATATAATTAAAATATAAATAAAAAATATCAAACATACATTCTGTTACAATAGACCTACATACCCATAACTTTTGTGTACACTATCACGTAACTCATCCTTCGAACATTGGCCAAGGAGATCCATCGCGTAGAAACTGGCGATCTGTGGTCATCTAAATTGCATAATCCTAAACAATGCTTAAACAAATGATACAAACATGGATTCATGTTACAACTACCTCACCCCTCTAAATCTGCACATTTTAGATTTTTACGGAAGTGTAGTGTCTTGATATATATTTATGATAAAACAGTAGAAAGCACAAAACAAACAAATGAAAAACATGGAATGGGCGTCGAGTTTACTTTTTGCACACGTTAACCAAAAAATCCGACTTAATATGCCCCTTTGTCATATTTATTTCAATTAAAATGAAAATAAAAATCGTAACACCATTTTCTTCCGCATATTTTATAAAAGTTTCTCCCGTTTTTTTCAGAATACATAAGTCAACTTTTTCCCGAGAGAATTACTTTTGATCTGATAAAGAAAAAAAAACTGACATAAAAATAAGGATTTTGTGTATTATTGCATCGTCCAGAGAAGTGAAATTCATTTTAGGGAGTTGATTTTAATCAACTCTCCTATGCAGTTACTCTGGCAAATCAAAACTGAAACAGTGTTTGGACCTAAGCACAAATCATCGCCGCCGACAAGAGTTAGTTCTTGAAAATAATCGATAAATTCGATGTAATGTACGCTGAAGCATTTTTTTTAAAAAGGAAACTTATTTATAAATACCTAAGAAATAGTCAGATTTTAAATAGTACGAACAATTGAGAAGTTTTTTGCAGTCGTATGTATTCCTACGCCAGAGTTCAATATAGTCTCGTTCAACCATCGGCTGTCTCCGTACATCTCCGACAAGCAAAGAGTCAGTCTATATTTAGAGGTCGCATCATCAAGCTATCACGTGACCTGGTATCTCTTACTTGTCGGAGATTAACAGAGACAGCCGAGCATCTGGTTTAACGAGACTAGAGTTCATTATTGGTTGGATTCATACACTTTTTGAAATATTTCGAATACCGATTCATAGTTTGATGAAATCAATTATATTTTTAGATATTGCGCAACATGATTCATAAGAGGTTTTCTCGAAATTCTTCTCGAAAAGTCCGAGAATCCATATTATAAAAATGTGCGTAATTCAAATAGAGATTATAAACTATTTGCCAAGCAAAATAACATATCGTTGATTTTAAGATAAATAATAATCGATAAAATCAACTCCCGTCAGTACTTCAGTACTTTGATTGTAAATAAGGTTATTCAATACCAAGTCACATAACGGTGTCTCTATGAATTAGCACCATCTGGTGTAAAATTTAGACGCTCACTTTGGCATAAACTCCCCGCTGATTTTTGGTAGCTAATTATTATTTTGAATGTCCAAGTCTACATGTGTAATTAGATAATATCAGACGAAACACACTTCTGTATAGAAATGTTCAGAGATGCCATCAATTTTGACTGATTACTAAATTTTGAATGCACGCAACAATTTCAAACTTGCACAAATTTGGAAAGATTAAAATACAGAAGTTTTCTTAAAGAAACGGTTACGTGTTTTGTATGCAGATTCATTTTTAAGGTACCTCACTACACCTTGAGATAGTTTCTCAAATCAGCAGAAATTTACTTGATTATGATAGAAAGAATGATGGATAAGAATTATATATATCAAAGAGGCGAGAAAATGTACAATTTTAGATAAAAAATGATATTTTCAAAAATGTCATTCAGTAAACATGAGCAAAAGCCCCAGGTGGATTCGAACTCATTACCTGCGGTTCACAAGCCTGATACTTTAACCACTGAGCTATGACGATATACATCTGAATCGATTGATACAAACAGTTTAACAAAACATTTAAATCGCCATCTTGTGACGTAGTGTCTTAAAAAGTATAAGTCTCGGTGTAGTGAAGTACCTTAAAGGAAATACAATTTCTGACATGAATCACGAGTACATGTATATAACAATGCTTGCTACCTGCCATTTAAATTCTCATTGTTTTAAGATTTTCTGAAACGATTAAACAAATTGTGTTCGACAAAAAGTTTTCCTAAACATTTTCAAGAGGTCTGTTACAAAACATGTTTTCATACATGCTTTCAGTCATACATGTAACACGTTTTAGCAGAACTGAAAGTTTAGTCTTAAATTTATAATCGTTTGACGCATAGTGATATGCGAGTGATCTACGGCATAATTACTGTGTACTTTGTAGGATGGCGTTTGTTTTACTAAATGACTACCAATAGAAAATAAGCCTGCAGAAAATTATATGATTTGATGTTGTTATCAAAAGATACAACGATTTCTATTTACATTAATTAAATTTACGGAGCACCATTTCATATTTCCACGACGTCAGGTGACGTCAAACTATTAAAAGGCAATTTAACTTGTCACCCTTTTACAAAGTAAACACCTTTTAGTTCACACACTTTTTATGTCATTAACCCATTAATAAAACGCATGTTCACACCATTATTTTCAATTTTTTTATTAATGTCTTTTGTGTCATCGTAGATCAATTAGGTCCGAGAATCTCTGTCCACGCAGTTTTGACTTAAGATAATGAAATAAAGCGAACTCCATAGGTGCAAGATCCTGGCTGTATGGGGGTTGGGGTGCTGCAAGAGCTCAAGATATCAGTATTTCCATTTTCCATTGGTCGTCCATATCTGGCGATAAAACAGTCAGAAATTCGTCAAGTTAATTGAAACATTCACAAAATGACCTTCATAACTTATTGTGATCTGAAATGAAAAAACGTTTATTCTTATGCGCTTAAACTGTACATTTTCTTAAAAGGGAAAAATGCGTACAAAATAGAAAACAATTAAAAACTGACATGCTTCTATCCGTGAAGCACATATTATCAAAATAATTAATCTGTATAATTTTTAAGGTCCATTTAAATTAAACAAATCTTTACATGTTTCATAGAAAATACGCCAAGATTAAATATGAAAAATTTCGCTGGTATCATGCGAATAGTCCGCTCACAATGAACTTGTCTGCGAACTTTTTTAACAACCCTCGTATATTTTCAACTCGCAGAAACAAGGAAAGACCTACTCGTTGCTTTGCAACGAACTCTGCTCTAGTTTTTTAAAATAATAACTTTTTGTATATAATATTCATAATTATGAAAATGATAAAGTTCTATAGCTAACCTGGAACCATTTGGCAATTTATAATGTATATATTTTTTCAATCATAGGTGTTAATGTTATACTTAACCTAATAACCTGCGCATTAGAGAGAGATCAATGTGATTTTATTATTATGACATATATTTACAATTATTGGTCAATAGCACATAATTATACACTTCCGTACATTAGATATATAAATTATCTTTATACATGGGTAATTGGTTTTACCTTTTTTGCAAGTGAATTCTTTCAAGAACATTGCTTGTAACTGAGAGTATCAAAAGAATTGCACTACACTTAAAATGTACAGTGATAAAAAATCATTATTCATGGTATTTTGATTGTTTAAGGTCAAGATCTAGTAAACGAGAGGTGTCTACAGGTTTATAAAAATTAAGATATAAATTCTTTCAATGATGCTTCAAAACAATAAGTTTGTTTCATGGGGTGTACCGGAGCTAAAAAATTTTGGTAAACACAATAAAAAAAAATCAGGTTTAAAACTGTCATTTTCTATGAAATATGAAGGAAATGAGGAAGAAATTCAGGAGCGTGTCCATTTGTTACTAATAAAATATATCTAGAATGCTTACAGTCTCCAAAACCGGAATGAAACAAGCTCTTGACTTCCTCTTTAAAATGATGTCAAATTCATTATAGGTATCGGGATTACTTTTCCTATGATTTAACATAAAATGACAAGAAAATGTTTAATTTTCTACATCACTCCTTTACAGCGGTAAAGTACGGGAAAACAATTCTTCAAATCATTTATGACGTCATAATGGTTCTATCACCAAAAAGACACTCTGGACTCATTTACTATATATTGACCTTAAATATTTTGTATTGCAAAATTTAACTTAAGTTAATATTAATTAAACATTTTTTCTTTACTTTCAGCTAGTGGCAACGAAGTCCAAGGTCATTGCTCAATATGCAAACTGAAAGATACATCTGGGCGTCCTTTGTTACAGTTTTAGGGCTCTCTTTCTTAGTGTTTTGTTCCAATCTTACTTTGTTGACATCTGAGCAAGAAGAAGATAACAACATATGCCAAAAATACCCAAAGAGTTTAGGTAATTCTCCCATTTTGCGGTTCATTTTTATAATTAATTAGGGGCAATATACCTAAACAATAATGTCATTTTTTGATAAGAAAGTATAATGTTTATGAATTCAAATCCTTTATGGTTGTTACCTACACAGTAATTTTTTTGTAGTACTTAAATCTTGATGTTCATCAATTCATCGAATACCCAAAACTAAATAAAACTTATAAGTATTCTGTACTCTTTGGGAATGATAAATACCGGCAAATGTAATATGTGTCTTACGGTTATGGATATAACACAACAATTAACTTTATTTTCAACTGATTTTCAGTTGAAGAAAAAAATTTCAAGTGACCCATTTAACTTTTGTATTTTTTCTGATATATACATATTTTAACATTTTGAGAATGACTCTTTTCAAGTAAGCAATTATTTAATCACACATAAATATGGTAGAAAAAGTACAACGTTGAATTGCATGGTTACTTGTTATTATTTTAGTTTGTTTTTTTGTTGGGTTTTTTTTTATGGGGGGGGGGGGGTACTTGTATCCAACTTGTGTCTAAACTACAATGCTATTATGGAAATACTCTGAAATGATGTAGGTTTTAAATTGTTACAACCCCTTGCTTGCTCCATGATATCATAGATTACAAAAAGTTTAAAGACATAACTTATAAGCCAAAGCAACCAACCTTCTCAATTTATTCGCAGTAGGCACGATTTACCCTAATCTTACGGATACATCCTATAAAGACATGGAGTTCAGATTTACATGGGTGCAAACAGGAGGCCACCATACACCCACAAGATGCAAACCTAGGGAACGGGTAGCCATTTTGATACCATTCCGCAATCGGAATAATCATTTAAGAATCCTGCTGAACAATTTACATCCAATATTATATCGTCAGCAACTAGGGTATACCATATATGTTTTGAAACAGGTAAGCAAGAAAGACATTTTATTTTCAATCAAATATATTGTTTACATTTTTAGACAAATGTGTAAAAAGTGAATTAAAATAAGATATGACGTATTTACCATACCTTTATAATATTTTAGAAGGATTTGGATAGGTGCAGTGTACTCATTTTATCTTTTTGTTTCAAGGCTGACGAAAAGCCTTTCAACAAGGGAATGCTGCTCAATATTGGATACCTAGAGGCAAAAAAAGATAACCATACTTGTTTTGTCTTCCATGATGTTGATCTAATTCCTGAGAATGACAATATACTATATGGATGTGTAAGAAGTCCCATGCATTTGTCAAGAGCAGTAAATACGTTAAACTACAAGTAAATAATTGTCATTAAGATTTTTTTATGCGTATCTTGGCGATTTAATTTAACATTATATCTAGCTTACCTCAACAAGGCTAATAAATAACGTCCATTGCTAAAGGTTTTATGCTGCAGTGTTATTTTTGTGCTACTCTTTTTCCTGTATCAAACAGAAATGCATGTGTTTAATTTAATGCGGAATATATCAGATGCTGCTATCATTCAAATGTTGATTGATAAATAAGCCATATTTTGAAGCAGGTTTTAATACCAACCATTTAGTTGTACCATCAAACCATCATGCATGAATGGTGCATGAAAAGATGCATGAAACAAGTTAGGTTTGGCCATTTTCTGTGAATACCTAAGGTGAACATGTTTAATTTCAAAGCAGGTGCAATTATAGAACTACAAGATCCACCTCAATCGTAACTGCATTGACCATGCATGTATTAGTTACATTTACATTAGGCAACCTTCGAATTATGCTTATCATCCTCTCAGAGTGTAAACTGTATTTTCTGAAATCTTAAGTAACAAGTTGTAAATGTTGTTTTGGAAAAGGTCCATTTGAATGTACTAAGAGGCATACAGTGACTGTTTTAAGTGTTAGGATGGTAGGAGATGCATTGCATAATGGTAATTAGAATGCTAAAATGAGGGATGAATAAAATAAAATTATGTTTTTGAAGCCAGCCAAGGTTTTTATGAATTATAATATACTTAATCATATATGTGCTATAAATGTTACTACTTAAGAAATTGCTATGTTTAACAAATCACGCCTCAAATGATAATTAATTAGTTAACCTGCGATGGACTGGTGTCCCATTCAGGGGGAGTCAATGACTCTCATCCGCTAAGCACCACGGATACAGGGGATAAGCTAATGCACCTTATGGCACGGAGAAGGATCTTAATATACATAACATTTACGAATGCTCAAAACGCTACCAGTGACAAACATTCACTTAAATTCAAAAATAATTTGTTGAAATTGTAAGGTTACAAGGCAAACAACTCTAGGTAGGACCATTTCAACAGTGTAATTATCGTGAAATCATGGCTTATAATGCATATCATGAAACAAATCTCAATAAATTAAAGCAGTACATGCATATCTTAAAAATTAAAATTAAAAAATTATTTGGATGTAATTTTACAAAGCACTATCTATATCTTCATGAGAGGGGAAAAGATAAGGACTAAACAAAACTTTTAATAAATGACATTTTTTAAACTACTAGTATGATGCAATTTTCGTTATTGTTTAGATTACCTGACAAACGTTTGTTGGGAGGTGTCACTGCCTGGAAAACAAAAGAGTTTGAGCAGGTCAATGGCTGGTCCAATCTGTTTGTGAACTGGGGCGGTGAAGATGATGATATGAGCTACAGGTTTGTTTTCTTTTTCTTTCCTTTCATATATCTTTCTGTGTTATAGTTTTCATAAAGTTTTAGAATATATTACTTTTTATGTAAAGTCAATTTTAAAAAAATACAAATAACACCAGTTGATTATGATATTAATAATAAATATCGCATCAAAAGGGAAATAATACATTGTCAGGAACAAAACTATCTTAATTAATCAATTGGTTACATGCATTTGGCTAATGTCAACATTACTTACCATATGCATATTGTTTGTCTTTGAATCATGATACATGTCTATATATGAATTTATAAATTGAACTTAACTATATCATTGACTATGCAAAAAATGTTACAAGTCAGAGGCCATCATGATGTTCATTTAAAATTATATATCAACTATGTATATAAATATTTGTATTATTATAATGTTAGCGGTCAATTAATTGTTTTCGACAATTCCTTTCAGACGTTACAAAGCGGACAAACAACTCATTCTTTCAGTTACATAATCTGTTTTCTTGCATTTTTCATAGGAAGAATTTTGATTTTTTTTTTCAGAACAATAGCAAATAAACTGTCGATCTTTCGTTTTCGGAACTCTGTGGCAAGATACCAAATGTTAAAGCACAGAAGAACTCCTGTTAACACAGCGAGGTATTTTATCTATTGTTAAGCATCTTCACGTGCCTACCTCCAAATTTATAGTTTTCCATAGTAATCAAATCAAATTATATTTCTTTTCTGTAGACACAGGCAGTTAAAGGACAGCTACACTCGGTATAAGATTGATGGTTTGTCGTCATTGGTATATCAAAGCCCTAGAACCCAGCGTTATCGGTTATTCACCATGGTGTCAATAGATACGTGAAAATCTTGTTTTGAAATGCTTTCAACTAGCATCCTTACAATTAAGATAGATAAAAGTTGTACAGCTTGAGAATGCTAATCTATGCTATTTTTTAAAGAAGGCATGATGGCTTGGTATTAAAAAAAGATTGATTGTAAACTGCCTTTCATGATTTTTCACTAAAAGCCTTGTAAGCCATGAAAACGAAATACATATGTAGTCCTTTTTGATTTGAGCGTATGTTACTCTGTAAACTTGATTTCAATTATCTGATGAAGAAATTGAAAGCAATGTATCTTGTTTATTTGTCAATTCATTATGTTTGAGAGATATTGTTGTGGCAAACGCTAAAAATGTAAGTACTTGTTACTTACAAAGACGATCTATAGTGTGGACATTTAGATATGATTGTATACTGTAAAAAACCCCATGTAGAACTGTTATTAACAACACTGTGTAAAGGACGAGTGCACTTAAGCTATAGAGAATGGGTCCTTTTACAGTACCGATTTTATGTAGAAAATATCAACAAATTGCCCTTTTTCCTTAGTTTTTAAGCACTGATGGATACATCTGATTTCTGTGCACGCTTAACTTCACCAAAAATAGCATACAATTTAAACAATTGAGGATTATAAAATGCCTATAGATAATACAAATCCGAAAAAATCGTACCGAACCTATTTGAATTGGGTCTATTTAAAAAGACACTACCGTATTATACCATGTTTTTTCTGCGTCATGTTTTTTCCGCGAATCAGAGCCTAGAACGGTATATAAAATTTACGCGAATCCAAATTTCACTATTTCAAAGTCACATTGAAAATGTAATTCACGATTGTTTAAACCTGTGAGGTAAGATGGGAAAGTATCTAAATTGTCGCTCTTTGTAATGAAAAATTCGGACATTGAAATCATTTACACAATTTCATTAATGTGAAATAATTACCGGTAATTATTTTCAGAGACGAAAACAGTCATAAATAAATAGATCATGTATCGTTACATATACCAGTAGCTCAGATTTATTTAGACATTGGTTTACACAAGGAAAGCGACCGTTTTAATTAGTTTGTCAATGGATTATTAAATAAACAACGAGGCTTACAAATCTATTATCTGTCGCTTGTCCTCCGATCCCGCAATTTGTACCTCTAACTAAACTAACTGAACATAGTTCACTGTACTTTTACTTACCTGTTTAATTCTAAAGGAAATAGAGAACTCTATTACAAAAACAAAAATTTGTATCAAATTTACGCTAATTTAATTTCCGGAAATCGTCGCGAACACGGAAGAAACACGCAGAAAAAACCCTGACATTCTGTTGGTAAAATGAATGGCGTGTTTGCTGAATTATACTTTATGAGTTATTTTATGTCTGGATAAACTCAAATAAAACTTGAGTTATTTTATGTCTGGAAAAAAATTAAATAAAACTTGAGGTTGAATATTACCATAGACATTAGTGATTTTTGACCATACAAAGTCGACGGGAAATGATTTAAAACGTGTCAGTTTTTTAAAGCGAGCACAATTGAGAAACATCCACCTGGACAGAACCCACGTGACTATTTAAAATATTATACATATATTCCATTCATAGGTTCAACCTGCCCGGTCACGCAGGTAATAGCTCTCGCTTGCTACAGGAAAAACCTTGATATTTCTATACATTTTCATATTTCAAGTACCAGCCTAATGTTGGACAAACTTCTTATTTTCACAGAAGTTTTCTAAATGTATAATGCGTCTTTTTTATATACACTAAATTCAGCGCTAAAACTTGTTGATTCTTATGGTTTTTAATATCAATCGATGATGTGATTAAAAAAAAATGTGCTAAATTTGAATGTTCATTCTTTTCACTTTTTACCGGGGCCGTAAATAACAGTCGATGGACTCTTGCAGTTGGTCGTAAACATGAAAGTTAACCGTCAGAATAGCCCCCATATATTGTGTATCTAACATGTTATGTAAAGTTTGTACTGATGATCTTGTATAATCTGCATTGATGCGAAATCAAATCAGATTCTTCAATTTACAAAAAAAAAAAACGTCCTTAGTCAGTTGGTTGTGAAATTTACAAAAAAAATACCAAAAAAACAATTATATACGTTCATGCTTCACATTTCTCTGATTTACAGAACGTACGCTTAACAGGAATCCTCAGATAGTGATGATATAATTTTTTTCAAATCATTATTCAAGGGCGTATGGTGGGCAACAATGGGGGGAGGGGTGTCAGGTCTTTTTTATGTAAAAGTGTATATACACCTTTTGAAAAAATATTTCTCTCAAGAACTTCAGTGCAATTATTTATGAAAAAAACTATGCAAGCATTGTGTCAATTTTTAAACTGAACATCCAGTTACCCAGGATAATAATGGGGCATCAGAAGGGATGCAATGTATGTTTTAAATATGTACAGAATTTTTTTTAAAAAATCATTAAAACAATATATACTCCTCTACTTGTCCCGATATGTTTCATAATGCTGCTTTGATCAAACTTATGACCATTGTTGTTCAATTGAGCGATTTTAACTGTTGTTAAAATTGTTATTATAGCGTGTACAATTAACTTGTAGGACTGTATATTGAAAAAATATTGTACAATCTAATTCATGAAGCATCTCTAAGTATAATTAGTACTTAAACACTTATATGTTGCTCATTTTTTTCATTAAACAAATCATCAAAACAAACTACATATAAATTTTTGTAGATAACCTTAAAAAAAGGTAAAAAAAATTCTACAATTTTTTTTTACATATTTTCAACGAACAAAAATTACACAATATATACTATGAAGCACAGGTAATATCAAATACATTCTCACTCAATGACATTTATTCTCCCTCTTTCTCACGTGTTTCTTAGGTTACGCCCTACCAATTATCTCTCACTCCTCGATCATGGATTTCTCCCGAGGAATGGGCCTCACATTTATACTCGGTCTTCTGGGTTAGCAACATTGCTTGGGGGGGGGGGGGGGGGTCAGCGGAAAGTCCGGATCAGTGGAGACAGAAACAAGTGGCCTGGAGTTAATGATGGCAGTAACTTCCACTATATATGGGTTCAGGACATCGTTAATTAATGTCTTTCCACTGACACCAATCAGCATGGAGTCGAGTATCCTGCCTCTCACCTATCACCCTCCCCCATGCCCACCCAGGTAAGAGGCATAAGGAGGGAAAAAGATCCACATGGTACCAAAGGTAAAGTGTGGTGTTGGGTCTAGACGATCTGTTGGCAAGTCAGCCATAATCTGACACTACATCGTCCCTATGAGTTTTCGACATGTCACACAAATGACGGAAGACACATGCCGTTTAGCACCGATTATCCAGAGCCCTGCAGCCCTAATGGCTTCTTCGGTGATGTGGTGCCCCTGATGCTGAACCTTCTCGTGGTAGTGTCGAACTATGAGGGTGGCTGCGTGATGGCGTTCAGATATGATCAAAGGTTTCTTCTCCCTAAGGCTCAATCTTGAATTCACTACACGGCATCTAACTCTAAGCAGTCCTTGTTCATCCAGGAATGGGTTAAAGTTAGCTGTTGAGCTTTCTCTAGGGAGATGCTCATGGCGTCGAATACAGTCGATCTCCTCATAGTAGACTTCCGACTGTACTGATTTGATCACATAGTGTTCTGTCTCCTGGTGCATATCAATCACTGCCTTTGAATCAATATCTTGACCTTTGAACTTAAAATGCAGGTACCTTAGATAATTCATTACAGAAATAAGTCTTTTCCAATCACTAAATCGCTGAAAACGATCAGTCACACTTTCTAGTTGATTACGTTTTTCGTCTGACGTATGGGTTTCATTGACAAGACAACTGGACGAATATCTTTATCTTTATCCGGAGCAATGAGTAAATGTTCATCCCTATCATACTATTGCTTTTTCATCATCATCATTTGTTTTGGACCTTATAGCCAAGAGCTGTCTTGGCGTTCAGCTGCAGGCAGACACCGTGCTGCAAGGTTACGATCAGTAGGAATATAACTCCACTGACTAGAGTCAGCATAATACATCACACAGTCGATCTGTAGGTCATGATCAAGGTGTTCAAGAGAAAGCTGAGCTATCTCCACTGCTAACACAAATGCGCACAATTCCAGTCGTGGAATAGTGTGTCCACTAATGGGTGCGACTTTGGTTTTGCCTAGAACAAATCCCAGCTTGACTGGTCCTTTGCTGTCTGTATCACGTAAGTAGGTGACGGCTGCTGTAGCTTTTCCCGAGGCATCGCTGAACACGTGAAGTTCCTTGGTCACAGCTTTGCTGAGATATGTTACGTACGTATGTTGAATTCTCAAATACTCAAGTACAATGACGGAACACTCCAAGGGATTCCAAAGGGATGCTAGATCATCAGGGAGTGGCTCATCCCAGGTTTGAGTCTGTGCAACGAGTTTCCTGAGAAACAGTTTACCATAGATAGTCACTGGGGCTAGAAAGTCTAGGGGGTCGAAAATACCATTCACCTTTGAAAGTAAACCCCTTCGTGTGACAGGTTTGTCGTACGTAAAAAGCTGGAAAAGAAAGGCGTTGTTGTTAACATCCAAGTTGAGTCCAATAATTAAAAAAATAAGAAAAGTACCCCCAACGATAGCATTATTCTGTGTATAGATTTTCAACGGCGTACGTTTTGTTTTACTTTTTCATTTATCTTATTTTGTATAACGCATTCTTACAAAGCTTCATTTTACCATAAGGTCATAAAAGCACACTTACAACGTTCACCTACCGTGTGCAAAAAAAAAATCGTTAATAAAATTAAATTTCTCTCAAAAAATGTAATTTTCTTTATCTGTAATTTGTTTATTGTGTGCAATTTTATTAGTGATATCTAAAAACATTCATAAAAAGTATAAATACACTATATTTTTCTAAAATGCACAAAAACATGCGCAATGAAAACGAAAGTCTGCCTCCTTAAATATGCCGCTTTTAAGTAATGTTGCTGTCACCGGGTTAACAGTTGTGGTGTTTGACTGTCAGTCAATATATTCCTGGTCTCAATAGCTCAGTGGTCAGAGCGCTGGCACGGAACGCAAGAGACCCTGGGTTTGAGTTTCGGTTTAGACTCGACTTTTCACCACCTGTTACATTCGGCGACGAACTTATAAAACCCACTGTTTTCCCTACAGGCATATGGTTCACAACTTTCCCTGTACTCTCAGAATTAGGGGACGAATTTCTGAGAGAGGGGTATTATGTCCCCGGGTTAATAGGTGTGTGACTCTCAGTAAATATATCGGGTATCAATAGCTAAGTGATTAGAGCGGTGGCATGGTACACAAATAGAGGTCCTGGGTTCGAGTCCCGGTTGAGACTTGACTTTTCACCACATGTTAGATATTTAAAGAAATGGTTGTTAGTTATTTTTCATAAAGCAACATTTCACACGTAATGAAAGCTATGAAATCTCGACAAATTATAAAGCTTAATTCAAGGGCGTTCACAAATATAAAAGATAGTTTCGCAATTAATTTTTTGTAACGTTGAAACGAAGAATACTTACCCGGGTTGGAATAAGAATAGTTTATTTATATATTTTATCAAACAGCTGCATGTCACGTTGTATCAAAGTTAACACAAGTTTGATTTTCGAGAATGTGAAAAAAAGAAATATTGTACTAAGCGAGTTTATTTTTTTCAATACAAGGTATGTATTATAATTGACATCGAACGATATACGTAATATATCTGTTAAATTTATTTCATGTACGTTGTACACATGTCTTTAATACTCAGCAATGAAAGGTACATATGTACATAGGAAATATAACCTGTGTTAAATTATTTAAGGAATAAGGAATTATTCTTTGAGTATTTTGAGGTGACAATTTCGGTCCGGGGGTGCACGTGGTCAAATTCAATAAAGTTCGATAGGCTTTATGACCGAAATTATCACTTCATAATATTCAAAGAATGATTCCTTATTACTTATATTCTTATTATTTCCAATTTGTACACTTTAAAACAAACCTTGTAAAACCACTATTTTTTTCATATAGCCCATGCTATGTATTACTACGTGGCGGAGCCAATACCGTTTTTATACGACACGCCCAGTTTGTGTCTCTCATGTTTTATGAAGTTATTGGACTATAAGGTTCAAAATTGATTCGTTATGTTATCACATGCAAATACAGTTGAAAATGTAAATATATATGTTACGTCTGTATGTTCAATATTGTTCCACTATTAATAAGAATACAAATTTGAGGTTTTGGTGAACTTGTTCAATGTCATTAAACTCTCTTCTAACACTGAGGATTCCTTTAGTTAATTTGTACAGTTTTATTCATTTCCGAGTTCCCAAGTTCGTGGTAAATATGGTTAATATTATTTTTAATTTTTTTGACCTGAAAAACTTTGATAAGTCCGTGAATGTCTCCAACCCACAGTGTGGATTTATAAAGACACATTGAAAATGGATATGTTAGTTCATTCTCTGACAGTAGGTACTTTATGAACTCCCCATAAGGACACAGGAGATGTATCTTGCTGTTATGTAAGTCATTTACAATAATGTTGCAGTGACAGTCACACACTACATCAGTTGGTTTAAATTCCCTCACCAGGTTCTGTCCAGTGTATCTGCTTCTTAGAGATCCAGAAGAAGATAAAATCACCAGTTCACCGGCATATTTGCTTGTCCAGTCCACCACACAAATATCAGTGTTACCGTTCTGTCTGACTCTCCATGGATAAATAAACAGCCTGGTCTGACCGTCCTCCTGGTACTCATACTCACGGATGACGTCACCGGTCAGTGTCACGTGTCTGACCAGACGTCTGCTGTTTGAATCTGGTTTAAATATTTCTGAATCAACATCCATCAATAAGACCAGCATTCCACTTTCTGTCGACTGACAGATTCCCAATGGTTTTAGTGGAGCTGTACTGAATGCTGTAGAGACTGCGCCTGACTGAGAAAAACGTGCAATGCAGTCGTTCACAGATTCAGGGACATACACATCACCATTGTCCGTTACACATACATCTTCTGCACCTGATATATCTAATCTTTTCCCCTTTTTGTTATTTTTATAAACTTGTTCAATGCATTTAGATTGAAATTCTCTTATATAACATGTTTCTTCATTTATTGCCTCCATAGCAACTATATTTTTATCTCCTTTATTGAATGATTCTGTCTCAGTAGCAGTAATGTCATCAAAATCAAAAGTTTGTCCCATCATATCTTCTAAGAATCCCTCGTTGATGTCACCTATTCTGTATCTCACTGAATGGCCTCCATTCTCTATACCTTTGTCCCTGTTCGAATTGAGGTTGGTCAAGTCTCTGAGGTTGTCTATTAAACTGTAGTCAGACATGGTACTGTGATTTTCCTCCAGGAAGTTAACTAAATCGATTACCTGTTTCGTTTTCTTTTCTAAGTCTAGTTTTTTTTCTCTTACCTCCGCATTTTTTCTTTCCAGATTTTCCCTCAATTTAGTCTCAACATTTTTCTTGATTTCGTCAAGTTTTGACACAATCTCATCATAGTGTTTCTGAAGCTTAAAGACCTCAGAATCACAAAATTTCCGGTTGTCGTCCATTAGCTTGTCTGACTTCTTTATTTTATCATCCATCTCTTTTACATCTTTCTCCTTAACCTTACTCAGAGTCTTCTTAAGCTCTTTTCTTCTTTGAATTCCTGCTGTGGATATAGTTTTCCAGTTGTGATCCTTGTGGTCTATTTTGGCACATTGTGAACAAATAAACTCTTCGCAGTCCTCACATGTCATGTCTATCATTAAATCGTGTTTCTCACACGTTGGGATGTGTTCTTGAGCAGACCCAAACGGGTATTTGGAAGATATGGCCGCCATGTTTCTGTATCAGTACACTGCTTTTGACCTAAATTTGAGATTCAATAGAGAGATAGTGCAGGTGGTTTTAAAAGTATGGGCTACAGGTCTGAGCGACAAAAAGTGCACAATTTTAAACTATACAATATCTGACATGTTAAAATAAATCTTTTATACTGAAGTTTTTATGAAGAGGAAATCATTGCCTTGATTTTGCTATTACTAATACCTCGATATAAACATGCAGAGATGTTTAACCAGCTTAAACTGCATTGTATTGAATATTATAATACATGTATAAAAGCTGGAAAAAGTTTTGGAACACTACTGTAGTATGCAAACCGAACCTTGGAGACTTTTATAGATCATTTATTTGCGTGTTAAAAAATGTAAATGGTTAAAACCTATCCTTAATATGCGACCACACTATTGTAAAGTAATTTAATGTTTATGCTATTATATAGTTAAATTCTTGACTTTGGGGTGTTAAGATTGACGTTTTATGATTAAAAATTGTAGTCATACAAACAATGCGAATACAATTGAATATGTATATCGATCTAAACTATCTTAAATATCAGCATATTTCATACACTCTTATATGTTGCATAGGTGTACAACCTAAGCTTGGCTATAATTACAGGAAATCATCGAGATAAAGACCCTACGGAAAGGGAAAAAGTGTTCAGACCTCTAGATAGGAAAGATATATTCCGATTCATTTCTTTTTCGGGGGTGGGGGAGGGGGGTTAAAATTCTGCTGTTGTTAAAGTCAAATATTTGCAGGAAGTTTTACTCTGATGAAATTTCGGAGTCATGTCCTTGGTTGATTTATTTTGTGCATTTAAGACTAATTCTATGTAAGTATCAAAATTCGGTGGCCACGCATAATCACGGATTTTCTTCATACTCGACAATTTGATAGACTTTGGTGAGTAAAAAAGCCTAACACCATTTGTTTGTTGTACGCTGTCCCGTTACTATGGTAACCGAGGGTAAAGATGTAAGAACATATTGTCAGTAATGTGCAGAACTTGGGGTTTCCAGGATAGAATATATTATCAAAAACAGTAGTAATTTTTCAAAGGAAAGAAAAAAAATTATGGAGAAACACACATTTTTAGAGCGTTTTCATGGTAACTAAACAGAAATTTTAAAATCTGTTTTCTTCATTTAATTTGAATTAAAAGTTTAAATCTTGGATTTTTTGGTTAACATTATTATGATTGTGCAATTAAGAATTTATATCTGACAATTTAGCACCGTTGCTATGGTAACAAGCTTAAAAATTAGGAAAATAATGATATTTTTAGGCATCTTATAATGGATATTATTCACCTATAATGAATAAATATATAAAATCAAATGGTGAGAAAAAAAAAAGTATGTCCTTAACTTTAATGACACTTGAAAAAAATCTGAATTTTTCTAAAAATAACTGCCGTTAATATGGACTTTTCAAAAAGCAAGAATTTCTGTGTGTGTTTTTTAAGCAACTTAATTTTCCATAGCAACAACATTTCTCTGTTGCATAACAAAGCTTCTTGTGGTATATAATGAAAAATTATATATATTTCTACAAGTTCCAACTAAAATAATTGCAAAAATAATATAAATTCGGGAATTGAAGCATATCAAAATCATCTTAAGTTTCTCAGTTTTTCCTATCTTTCGGCTTTGTTGCCATAGCAACGGATGTCAATTTTTATAATGTTATATAAATAGCATAGATATTGATATGGATGTAAAAAATTAACAGTTTCCCATTTTGGCTTATCAAAAAACCACAAAAAACTGATTTCAAAAATTTGTAACGGTTTCCATGGTAACTTTTATAAATTTTGGTTTCTCCATCAATTTTCTGATATATTTTAATAATTGAAAATAGGACAAAGGCTGTTTAATGTCTTTGATAGTTTAAATTAGTGGGCAAAACCTTCTAATATGGCTTTAAAGTAGGTAAGTTTTGCTATTATTCCATTTTTAGCCACAATTACTATGGCAACGGTTACCCCTAGCAACCAACTTTAAGTGTTTTTTTGCGTTTTACACCTCGGTGTCCATGTGTGAAATATAAGGAAAATTGGTAATTATGCGTGGCCAGACCCTTTTATAATTTTTTGATTCTTGCATAGAATTGATCTTAATGCGTACCCTGCTGTTTACTTTGTATAGCAATGTCAAGTAGTGGAAAAATGGGAGTATGTGAGCTTGCTAACTTTTTCTTTCGTTATAAAATTATTTCTTTGTTGTCTGTAGTTTTAATGGCATGTAATATTATGATTGTGCATCGACTATTATTCATTGAATTTCTTTGTTTCTAGTCCCATACTAGCAATAACGTTAGCTCTTTAAGTGCCTTTAAACATTAAAATATCAAGTGAAAAAATTGACAATAAGAAACCGTCAACCATCTCAAAAGTGTAAGAGCTAACAACAAATGGTTGACTTAACGGACGCAAATGTCAGGGAACCATAATAATTTATACCTCAAAAACTAAAATCAGTGACTCGGGCGAGCTATAAATTAAAATGATAAAATTATGTAACGCAGTAAACTATCACTAAGACGGAGAGGAACAGCTTGGACCCAAACTGAATTTTAAAAAAAAGAAATCCAAATTTTCATTAAACTTAGATCCAAAAACAATTCAACTTTTAAATGCATATATTTACATTTTCCAGTGTCTTTGCCTCTGATCACACTACGTATCGATTTTGTACTATATAACCCATTATACAAATGACGTCAAATTGAGGCGCCAGCGGGGTTTGCTTATTTATATCTAAATATTTAATCGTACGATGGCTTAAAATTATATAAATATAAGTAATAAGGAATCATTCTTTGAATATGATGAGGTGATAATTTCGGTCGGGGGGTGATCAAATCTATCATAAAGCCCTTTGGGCTTTATTGGATTTGATCACGCCCCGACCGAAATTATCACATCATAATACTCATTCATTCATTCATTCTTTCTTTATTTCCTCCCTTAGGAGATTGTGGCATGAAATTTTACAAAGAACAATATACAAAAATCATTACACACACACACACACACAAACAAGAAAAGAAAAACTATATTACCCTATTGCCACTTGGCATCGAAGAAAAAAAATGACAAAGAAAACAAAAACAGAAACATATATACATGGGGATGTCCATTTGAGTATGACTTGATGTAAACTACAACTATAACAATGTGCACAGTGTAGAAAAGTATCTTGACTATTCTTGACTATTTACGTCGTGTTTTGAATAGAACACAGGTATCGGTTGTACCATGCTGCGGTGTCCCTCAAGAAGCGGAAGTTGAGGATGTGCAAGGTGCGTAAATCAAAGTTAGCTGTAATGTTGGAGATAAGTCTCGACCCGAGCAAAAAGAGGTAGAGGTCACGTGTACAGAGACCACTGAGTTCAGCACTAAGAGAGATGTCGAAGTTTTCGATAACTGTATCCCACCAAGCTTCTCGAAATGCAGACGTCCCTGGACAAACGGTGGAGATGTGCTCAAAGACGTTGGTAAAATTGTTGCTGCACATAAGACAAATTTCCGGTGAAATTTCAGGAAGTGTCCATAGTTTAACAATAAATTTACAAAGTTCTATTTCGAAAACAATGGATGGGATTTTCCATATAGCAGAAGGTGGTCTTCCTGCGTTTATCTTACTGAAAAGGTAAAAATCTGGGTCAGAAAACATCCGATGGCGTCTTGAGTCAATATGAGTGTTCGTTACTGCTTCTTTTACGGATTTTTTCCATAGAAGTTTCGGGGGAAAATAGCCAAATTGAAGATAAACTGTGAGGTATTGAAAGAGATTGTACTTAAGCATGAGAGCAATGATGTCGTGAATAAAGCCAAGTTGTTTGCGTTCGGGGGATTGTAGATAGGAGAACAGTCGATGTAGAAATATCTGTTTGGTAAGGGTTTTAGTGTCTAGATCACATAATCGACCGAAAAAAAGAAGTTTTCTTTTATCAATTTCGGATGATATGGGAAGAAGTCCGAAGAGAGATTCAGAAATGTCCGATCTCGTTGTTTTTGGAAGGCCCATAGCGTTTTTGCATATGAAATGTTGGAGCGTGCTGAGTGCTTGGAGATCTCGTTGCCGAAGGTCGCACCAGAGTTCGCATCCGTAGAGAATAGATAGAAGGACAACTTTTTTATACAGTCGGGATAAAGTGTCGGGATTAAGATGATCCCGTATTTTGATACCGAAGTACGCTTGTCTCCCTTTTCTACATCCGTTTTCGATTTTTTCGGTATGGACCAGTTTAGATTGCAGGAGGATTCCTAGGTGATTGTATGATTCCGATAATTCGACAGATTCATTTCCCAGAAGCCATGAGAGATTCGACTGGTTTCGAATTGATGAAGAGGAGAATCTAAGAACGCTTGATTTATCTGCATTGAATTTGAATCTCCAATTTGTGGAGTACTTATATGCGGTGGTAAGGATGTTTTGGATGACTACAGGCGTCAGGGCGATGCAAGATATATCGTCTGCAAGCGTGGGGTTGGAGCTAGCGATGTTGTAGATTCCCGTATTTGAACATTGACTTTGAATTTCTTGGAGAAGGTCATTGATGAACACAAGATAGAGAAAAGAGGAGAGTATGCCTCCTTGGCGAACTCCTTGTGAGACAGGGAACCAAACAGAGTTAGTGTAGTTCACCACGACAGAGCAAGATGTACCAGTATGGCAGTCGTCAATTAAAGTCCATAACCGCCCAGAAACTTCAAGACGATGAAGCTTGTACATTAGACAGTGCCTCCAGACAGTATCAAAAGCTTTTTGAGTATCGAGGAATGCAACGTATACCGGGCTTCCACGTTCAATGTTGTGAAAAATGGTTTCTTGAAGGTTAAAAGAGGCAGTGAGACAGCCGAGTTTGGGTTGAAATCCCTGTTGCTGGGCGTTAGGAAAGTCGGATGAGGATAATACATGGGTTTTGATCCTGGTAAGTAAAATCTTTTCAAACAGTTTTAAAAGGCAAGGGAGTAAAGCTATCGGTCTATAGCTATCTGGGGATTTCTTTGGCTTATTACCTCCTTTGTGTATGGGAACAATAATATCCCTTTTCCAAGAATCTGGTATCTGGCCAGATTTAATAATAGAGTTAAATAAATGAAGCAAACAGAGTTTCAGTTCTGAGCCACCATAAATGATGTGTTCGTTTTGGATGAAATCTTTTCCTGGAGCTTTTCTACGTTTCAGATCACGAATAAGTGTGGAGATTTCGTCCATGCTGATGTCACCTCCAGGAAAAAAATTGTTAAGCATCGTTTCGGTTTTTAAGGATTTGTACAGGGTTTCAATAGATTGGTAAAACACAGGGTTGAACGAGTCGTTGTCCTTAGGGTTGTAAACGTCTTTAAAATGATGTGCAAATGCGTTAGCAATATCACTAGGATCTGTAAATGTGTCATCTCCGAGTTCTATTTCTGGATAGGAGCGAGAGCTTCGAGGTCGCTGGCGCTTGATCAACTTCCAGAAGAGTCGAACGTCGCATTCGGAAGCCTCGTCAATGTCCTTAAACGCTTTTGTCGTAAATTCGTCGTGTGCAGATTGGAGTCCATTCCGAAAATCCCTTTTAGCACGCTTGTAGTTTTTATACGATTCATGACACATGCCACGGGGCCGTCCTTCACTTATCCATATTCTGCGTTTTTGACGTTCTAGGGCATGGAGATGCTTGACTTTCGGTGTCCATTCGGGTTTCAAGTATGGTCTATATTTGGAAGTTGGAATTGTTGTGGACGCAGCGACATGTAACATATAATTTAGATCAGAACAAAAGTTTTCAATGTCATTAACACAATCAAGATGTCTATCTAATAACCAAGCAGACTCTCTAGAAACATGCTCTTGGTACTGTTCAAGTTTACAAGATTCAGCTTTGTGCCATGCAGGTAAGCTCTTGAACGATTTATGTAAAATACGATTTTTAACATGAATATCAATATTAATTGCAACTGGGAGGTGATCTGATGTACAGCTAAATGAACCTTCCTCATACACATGGTACGAATTAACGTGCTTACAAAGAGAACTACTACAAAATATAAAATCTAGAGTAGTCTGTGTTGAGGTAAATGTATAGCCTGAACCAGATGTACTAAAATCAGCACGAGGACGTCCTATTTTGTTACGTGTGAGAAATCCCTTTAACAATTTTGATTTGTACAAATTTGTATGCTGAAGGTCTTCTTCATAAGAGCTAGCATTGAAATCACCCCCAATTACTACATCACCCAGTAATGAGTAATGAGCTACAAGATCTTCCAAAAGGTTCAGTTCTGATGCATATGGCTGAATAGCACTATCAGAGGGGAGATAAACCCCAAAAATGAACAAAGATCGGTCACATGACGTTTTGAGTTCTATTCCAACGGTTACCCCTAGCAACCAACTTTAAGTGTTTTTTTGCGTTTTACACCTCGGTGTCCATGTGTGAAATATAAGGAAAATTGGTAATTATGCGTGGCCAGACCCTTTTATAATTTTTTGATTCTTGCATAGAATTGATCTTAATGCGTGCCCTGCTGTTTACTTTGTATAGCAATGTCAAGTAGTGGAAAAATGGGAGTATGTGAGCTTGCTAACTTTTTCTTTCATTATAAAATTATTTCTTTGTTGTCTGTAGTTTTAATGGCATGTAATATTATGATTGTGCATCGATTATTATTCATTGAATTTCTTTGTTTCTAGTCCCATACTAGCAATAACGTTAGCTCTTTAAGTGCCTTTAAACATTAAAATATCAAGTGAAAAAATTGACAATAAGAAACCGTCAACCATCTCAAAAGTGTAAGAGCTAACAACAAATGGTTGACTTAACGGACGCAAATGTCAGGGAACCATAATAATTTATACCTCAAAAACAAAAATCAGTGACTCGGGCGAGCTATAAATTAAAATGATAAAATTATGTAACGCAGTAAACTATCACTAAGACGGAGAGGAACAGCTTGGACCCAAACTGAATTTTAAAAAAAAGAAATCCAAATTTTCATTAAACTTAGATCCAAAAACAATTCAACTTTTAAATGCATATATTTACATTTATCAGTGTCTTTGCCTCTGATAACACTACGTATCGATTTTGTACTATATCACCCATTATACAAATGACGTCAAATTGAGGCGCCAGCGGGGTTTGCTTATTTATATCTAAATATTTAATCGTACGATGGCTTAAAATTATATAAATATAAGTAATAAGGAATCATTCTTTGAATATGATGAGGTGATAATTTCGGTCGGGGGGTGATCAAATCTATCATAAAGCCCTTTGGGCTTTATTGGATTTGATCACGCCCCGACCGAAATTATCACCTCATAATACTCAAAGAATGATTCCTTATTTAGTCCTTATTTATCTCACCAAGTACATGTAATAACAAAAAAGACCTTCATTCCTTTTCATTTCTCAACCATAATTAAATTCACTTCAATGTCCTTAATTATAAAAGACACAGTGTAAAATGAAAAACACTCAAACACAGCCATCATATTAAGTAAGCTTTTTATTGTGCCTATAACTATAAAGCTTGATAAAATTGACACAGATCTCTCAAGACATTGTAACAGTCCTAGCGCGTTACTACAATTTAACAGAACAACACATTGTATATATAATTATACTGTCAAAAATCAACAAAAAATGTATGCGTATTGCTCAGAAGTAAGTTAAATGGAGATGCACAACAGTATACGACAAGTTTATTTTTTTTTAACTAAATGGACTAAATACTAAATCACATTTCAATGGAAGAATCAATTCAATTTGAACACCTCAGGGCCAAAACAACACATTCCAATGGCATCTAGCTCCAAAACAAACTTTCTGTTGTTGAACACATCTTGGCCCCAAAGCTTTATCAACGTAATATCTATGGGATCTTCAAAATATCATGTTTGAAAATAAGAACTGAGATAAAGGACTATAGGTTTTTTTAAAAATAATTTCCATGTATATTCATTAGAGTTTAATTTTTTTCAAATTACCATATCATTTCTTAAATTAAACTAGCTAAGGACTGTGCACATCAAAAATTTGTCAGGATAGTGTGGGTTTTAATTTCAAAGATTAGCTTTGCTGTAGGCCATCAATGCCAGCCTTGTGACATAAGAACATGTACATACATCTCATGAATTTCGTCTGGAACAGACACTTTGAGCCTAAATGACTAGTGCATAAAAAGTGGTGTGATAGTGATGAAGGATTTTAAATGTTAACAGAAAGTACATCTAACACTGACATTGAATTGCACATTTGTAAAAAAAAAAAAAATATACAAAACATTGTTCATCAATGAAGGTTTTACCTACACACCTACATTGTCAACTCAAACATGTCCTTTTTAAAGTGAATCATTTTTTGCTTTAAATTGAATGTGAAAAATAAAAATAATATGCAGGGGTGTTTTTCTCAGCCAGATACAAAATAAAATACCTAATTTCATTTGTACATAATTCATCAAAAACATGTAAGAAACTAGTAATATGTATAAGAAATAGATGCTTTACAAAAGCATGTATAAAACAGAGCATTTAATTTTGTGTTTTTTTAATTGGAGGGAAAAAACTATAAAGTAGCAACAATAAAAAATATATTCCTATACGAATACATGTACATGTAAAGCACTTGTTTCACAAGCTAATATGATTAAAATCTGTCTCAAAAAATATTGTCAGCCAAAACAAAGATATAAACCAATAACATAACAGCTACATGAAATAATGGAAAACAGAAATTGATCCCTAAAAATAAAAATAAAAGATGCTAATTAATTTATGCAAGTCACCTTCATACTTGTACATATATATAAATCATATGCAATGCAGTTTTGGACACCAATATTAAAACTATGTAATTAGTTACGTCCATGGTATCAAAATTTAATCTTATAATGCCACAATATTATTAGACAATATCATTTCAGTTAAATGACAAACTTTAAACATCCCTTTTTTTTCGTGATAATTAGGTTAGAAAAAATAAAATACTACATGTATTGTATTGAGAGATTAACAAAGCAGGAGTATACAATAATTATGCTTGCTTGCTAAAGAGAAAATGTGTTTACATATTCCTACACTCAAAAAAAATATCTATCTTCAATTCTATCAACAATTTCTTATATATTATCTAAATTGAATATTCCAGCAAGGTTGCATAACTAGTCTTATCCCCTCCAAAGTTTGCATTCACTGTAAACTTGACACCTTTTCCGTAATAAGGTGCCAGATTAACCTCCCCTTGCCAGATTCCGGGTTGCGAAGATTGAAGGTGGGTCCACTCCTGATCCGTTACCACGGCGACAGCTTCGGCCTTGGGGATCTTGACGTGGAAGTTGACCTTGGGTTTCCCGATCTCCTTGTGAACAACTAATGGCTCCCACATGTAGCAGCCTTCCTTCCACTGGGCGTACTGTTTGGGGAAGGGGTAGGCGTTCTTGGTCTTTTTCTGACAGTTGATCAGGTAGTTGTAGACCCCTGGTAGCTGTTGGCTTGGGTCGTTGACTGGGATGGCATACAGCTGTAGTTTGTAGAACCCTACGGACGGGCAGTTGACTATGAAGCTGACCACCGAATCCTTGGTCTGGGTGAAAACGAATTCTGGCATCTCTCGATCAGATTCCACTTCTATCAGGTTGGCTGTGACTCTCATTTCTTGGGCGACAGAGAACTGAATCTCGACTGTGTTGGTTTCTAGGTGAATTACAGGGATGTGATGACTTAAAGTGTTCAGGCCATAGTCATTAAATTTAGGTTGAGCTCCCAGATATCCAGCAGGCAGTTTGGGTAATGGAACGGTCTTTACATCTTCATTACACTCTACTAAATATTGTGCCACATGATACAGCGTAGAACCTTCGGTAGCTGGGTCATTGGCATAAATTTCTAGTCCATATTCACCACGACTTGGGGCAGTGATGTTGAAGTAAACAGTGTTTCCCACAATTCTGTGAATCACATAGCCTTCCAAGTCGGCATCGTTTCGATCATTGTGCTTCAGTTTAGCCATGAATTGCATCTGCTTTGGGATCCTAATCTGTAACTCTGCTTTTCCGTCCCTGGTCAAGATTTGGGCAGTCTGTTGGTAGGTGGCCAGTCCGTACCTGTAGAAAGAGGTGCCAGGTCCCCAGTTCAGGTAGGCACAAGGTGGGAAGGGGTGTGGTTCTGTGGCAGAAACTTCTTCCTGGACAATCTTATACTCGCACACTTGGGCATACACATTATCTTTGTTCTCTGGGGTATCTTCCTTGGCATAGATGTATAGAATGAAGGATCCCTTCACTGGCAGTCGGAGTCTGAAGGAGGCAATTCCTCCAACACTTTCTTGCATGCCGTAGCGGTTTAATTTGGTTCCTTTGTATTCCTCCTCCCCGCTCTCAAACTGCACGGTAAAGTTGAAAGCCACGGCAAGCTTATGGGCCGGGTACCTCAGACGCACATTCATTTCACCTCGTCCGTAAATCACAGCAGTGCGGTGACTCACAAACTCAAGTCCATACTTAAAGAACTGGGGTTTCATGTGTGGCATGTTTTCAAATTCCTCCAGTGTTATGGGCCTGTCCAACAACTGCCACTGCTGGTCGTCAGGGAAGTGGGTGTAGATGAGCTGATGGGGATCGGGGAGGAAGAAGTACTCATCTAGCTGGTAGTGGAACTCCTCTTGGGATGTGGGCTTTCCTATGATTCTTCGGGCGGCCCAGTGGGCATCCACAAGGCACCATGTTCCGTAGATGTAGACTGCGTTCCAGGAGTGCTGGTTTGTTCCTGGGTTGAATTTCATGCCAGGTTTGTAGTCGGCACCTTTAGCGTAGCCACTAATAATTCTGGAGTGTAATCCTGCATAACTGAAAGTTGAAAACAAATTGATTAACTATATTTGACACATGTAGACAAAAGAAACATAAAAATAGTTCGAATATTTGTAATACTATATATTATTCTAAATATGAACAAAAAATTACTGGATTTTAAAGATGTAAAACAAAAGAAGTTCATTCCGAGATAAAGAACTCTAGCCATTCCAAACAATTTCAATTTTTCACCTGTACAGCTAAACTTGTAAAAAATTTAAACACAAAACTTTAAAGAGACAAGAATAGAGATTCCACACGGCCACATTCCTTTGACAAACTCTTTTCCCTCTCATACAGTGTCCTTGCCTCAACACAGACAGTATCCTTTACCCACATACATGTATGATACTATCTCAGTAACTACCTATATATTCTATAATCTAATTAAAATTGGAACTTCCACCTGCTCCCTAGTTTCCATGCAACATATTAAAAACTTGGCAGGGGATGTAAGTTCTAAGTTAAATTAGATTGCAGTATTCTTTTTTTATGTAAAATTCCCTTTCATATCTGGACCCCAAAGAAACCCTCACACATGTACTTACTTGCACATTGTGTCAAACACCATAGCGTATGTGGTTTTTCCCTCCTTGAGTCCAAGGAGGACTTCCTCAGGGCTGCCTTTCTCAACATTGTCAAAGATAATCTCTTTCAAATTCTTAGTAGCTAACCATCGGAAGATTACTCTGAAATATTTAATTTGAGCATAAAATCACATAACTGGTTATAATACTAATCCATTAATTTTTACTGTACTAATCATAGTTTTCTTTCAAAATGTTCAAAGTAACAAATCATGAGAGGTAACAACTCCTGACATTATATTCATTAGTTGGTTCTTATTTCAACACAGTTCTTGATTAACACTTCATCATTTATTAAATCAGAGCAAATAAAAATATCTCTTTTCATGTAAAAATGTGATTGATGTGAATACAAATTGTATTCAATGAGAGCTTACCTCACTTTTTCTAATTCATTGGAGATGTGTTTTGAGAAGATCAAATCCCAAACCAATTCTCTGAAGCTTGGATGCTCACTTTTTGAAACCTAAACAGAGCAAGGTTATGATATTATACATGTGTATGGGACAATGACTGAACAATCATAATGACCTCAATAAGCACCCAATACTGAATTTTTGTTCTGGCCCCATGCTATTATTTTTGTAAATGAAATTCTGTGTAAGCATACCAGAAGAAAAAATTCAATTGCGTATTACATGTACCGGTATATTTAAATATCTTTACATTACCCTTCCTCAGTAAGTATGGTAATCAATTCAAAATCTCCAATCAGGACAATAACATACATAATAAGATGCATGTACCAGTTTTATGAGTACTACCACAACAGAGTGTACATACAGTACATGTACTAGTACTTATTTTACAAAAAAAAAAATTGAAGCATAACTACTAACTTGTGAAAATATACATCAGTTTTATGAGTACTATACTGGTGTGTGACCAATTCTTCCAAGTGCAATAATTCATTACCGGTAATTTTTGTTACTTCATTTCTGTATACAGTGGAGCCTCAGATATCCGGACGCCAGATATCCGGACGCTTCACTTACCGGTCGATTTTTATTGGGAACGGAATTTTTACACAATAATTTGTCTCGTTTATCCGGAATTCCGCGTTCCGGATCCGGACGGTCAAATTTTACCACATAATACAGTTTTCCTTTAAATTTTACCTCATTTAACCGGACGGTCACATTTAAGTGTTCGGGGGCACAAAAGTTTTTTATGCGCAAGTGCAAATTGGTGTAAAAACATCTGACACTGGTTGTTGGTTTTAAACAATGCCTTCGTCCGGTAATCGGGGTCACCTGTGTCACGCTATGTACTCGCCCGAGGATATTACGATAACCATGGATGCGACATGTTTAATTGTCGCCATTTAACTTATGAACTGTTATTGTTTGATTAAAATGACATGAAAATTGTTTAATTTGTGTTTAATAAAGTCATCTATTGATTGAATTAAAATTCTATTAATCGTAGTGTGATTAGATCGTTCGTACGCTTATTCATTTTAAAACGTAATTGAAATGAAATATTTGATAATTTGAGTTCTGTTTACGATAGTTATTAAGACCACTTGGGATGTTCAGGGTATCGACATTAATTTTATAGCGTGTGTTCAATTAACAGTGTAATAATAATTTATGCCAAACATGGCGTGGATGAGTGTTCACGCTACTTGTAAATATCGCTTGGGTGCAATTAACTCTATAGAAAGATTGATACGTAAAATTAGCTTGGGTAAGTTCTGTCAATGAAAAATAGCTTGGACAATTATCAATAAGGGAATATATACAGATTTTCAGCCATTTTCAATCATCAAATGTTGAGCAGCTTCAAACATGTCAACACCACTGGCCAAGAGAGCGAGAATTGCGATCACCACTAGCTTGAAGAAAAAGATTTGTCAGCGTAAAGTGGAACACCGACTTTTTTCTCTTCGCTTTGTTATGCGAATGTAATTGAATTATCGGTTTAATACAGTGATTGTTATGTACATGTGTATGTGTTGCCTTGAAGAATGTAGTGCTTGGTTTCCTGTGGAAAAAACATACCTTAAATAATGTTTTTAACAATATTTTGTTTTGTTAATTTAAAAAAAATCTAAACTTTTTTTGTAGTGCTATCAAAATAAAATATTTAATTGTATAATTAATCTATGAGTTATGTTTCCATAAATATTAAAGGTAAATATCACAATTCAGATATCCGGACGCTTCACCTATCCGGACGATTTGGCCTGGGGACAAAAGTGTCCGGATAAGTGAGGCTCCACTGTATAGTTTTATATGTTATTAAAATGACGTAACAATGCACTGGAAAGAAATGGTCCATGGAGAGAATAGGTCATTTGCCAGTAGCATACTTGTACTCATACTTGTACTACCAGGTATTATTGTACCTGTATAGCATGGTCATCCACAGTGTGTAGAACTTGGCGATCAATCTGGTCCAGACTGGGCTTCAGGTTACTGGGGCCGGCCGGGGGAGCCACCGGTGGTGGTGGCTTTTCCTGCTCAGTCCTGACAGGAACCAGTTTAAAAGTGGATGGTGCAGTTGGGGGTTGTTGTCCGACAGAACGCTTTTCAACCTGAATGAGGAAAATGTTGAAAAGTTATTTTTTCTATATGAATATTGCTATTGCATTTAACATTAAATATAAAATCGTGAATCAGTTTATAACAGAAGTGTCAAAGCGGAAGTAAAATTCCTATAAATTTACATAGGTGAAACCTTGAAGTTTCTTAAATTTTGTTTTATAGCAAAAAAAGCAGGAAATAAGAAAATCTTTTTTCTGACAACACGAACAATGACCTTATAGATTCTACAACTTCGAAATAACATCAAGCAAATCAATACGATTTGCATCCATATTTATATTGTGATATACCTAAAAGCAACATGTCATGAGCCAACACAAATTAACTTCACTTTTGCTTTCTAAATGTAAACTTACATTGATTTAAGATTAAAGAATTAAGATTAAACTATTCACAAATCATTAATAAAGATATATGATTAATACATTAATTTAGCTCAAACATATCTGTGCTTTACCTGAATAGGTTTACTGGGTGGAACATTTGTGACTCCAGCCTTCTGGGGTGGAGGCATCTGTACGTTTCCTGTCCCTGGGGTAAATCCCTGTGAGGCCTGACCCTGGGGGGTTGCGAACTGACTGTATACCCCCTGCTGTCTGCTGTCCGGTACTGTTCCATACAGGTACTGCTGCTGTAGAAGCTCGGGGGGTGGGGGAGGAAGACTGTCCAGGTCAATCTCACCCCCGAAACCCGGTCCACCCATGTTCATGTTCGCCATGTTCTGGCTTAGCTGCAAAGGTTAAGCAATTAAAATAAAAAATCCAAAATAGGTGAAATATTTTTATGCTTTAAACTAGGTCCCCAAGACCATAAACTAAGAACAGACCAATCTAAAAATTTTAACAACTTTTAATAATTTGTAACCAAAACCTCATGGTTTTTGAAATTTGCTATTTTTCAAACAGTTTTGTTAGAAATAAAACAAGATATTTTAAATCTATAATCTGACTTTTAAAAGTCTGTACTCAGTTTCTGATCTTGAGGCCAGAGAAAAATCCTATTTCTGTTGTACCTGATCCATATTTAACTTTCCTCTAAAAAAAAATCCAGTTTGCGCAAAGGAGGAAATATTTAACAAATACACTTCCTGTAGATTGGTTTGGGGTATAATTTTTTTCTGTTGTAAAACTTGAGAAGTAAACACAAACCACTACAACATGTACAATACACAACCATTCTTCTGGGAACCATTTTAAATTCCTGAGGATATGTGACACATGATATTAAAGATTTTAGCAATAGTGTGCAAATTGACCCATTCCACTAGACTTGTGTAACAGTGAGCCTATAACAGTTGTAAATGTCTGCAAGGTGTTTTTAATTCTTTGGATGTTTATTTCTCTGTTAATTGTTTTCTAACCAGAGTTTCTAAGGGTCAGATATGTTGTTAGTGAAGGGAAACAGAGCGTAAACACTCTGAACAGATTGAGCTAATCTTTTTTTATAAAGCCACAAAAAAATACAAGTTATCTGTCAGAACTGAATGTAATATGGAGTAAACTGATACTGCAGTATTTTTAGCTAAACATCTGCAAACTAAACATGAACTTATAATCAAACTTAATTTAAACAAAACATGAAAATCAGCTGTACCTTCCAACATGCCCTAGTGAGACCCCACTATATTATGAACCTTCAATACCTCTGCATTACCGTAATTAATTTACAATGATAATGAGCCAGTTAGCAAATCACCAGGATGTTTTTGTTAATATACATCTAATGTGGTGTACTGAACAGACAGGCTGCTTACATTACATGTAAATAGAAATCAGTGTACACCATATTCCTGATGCACATGTACCATTAAGTAATCAATTAAACCTACAGAATACAGTGAATCTTCAATGGCCTTGAACTTTGATAATAATTTACTCTGACACTGATCTACAAACATCTTCTATCATCAAAATAGTTTTATATTTCAGGTTTACAAGAAGAAAGGCTATTTAAGTTTTATAAGATGAACTGGCAGACAGATGCATAAGAAATTCGAAAAAAAAGTATATACATAAGAAACACTTCAATAATCATGATAATTAACATTTTGTACATACCAAATTTGTGGTTTTTTCCCTTCTCAACTTTTAAAATAATTTTAATAGCATATTTCCTTTTCAAGGAAGGATTTGAATTATCAGCTTCTCCTGTTTTATATCCTGTGAATATCTGAGTTTATTTTTATCTGAATATCAACAAAGGATTATTTGTAGCTTTCTTTAAATATATGTCTGGCCAAAGTGAGAATGTTTCCTGCAGTATCAAGTTATATTACACTGCTTATAACATGTATAAATTAAGGGACACCTGAGAATGAATAATTACATGTAAAAATGATGTTTACTGCATGTCAGTATGAATTTGTGTGCATGTGAATGTGTTACATGTATTTGCAGCCATTCTTAAATTACACCATTATACACATCTGCACCGTTTCTCAGGTTACACTGATCAATGCTTAATATGCAGTAGAGAAAGTAATCATTCAAAGAAGGTAAAGGCCATTAATTTTCACAAAAGTGGATAATTATCAATATTTCTACAAATTCTTATATTAAAATCTGAAATAAACTTTCACATAGATTAAGTTTTTTATGTTTGGGACTTGTTAACTGGTTTTTTAACTCATTGTGCCTGTCAATATTTCTGCAGCAGAAATGATCTGCAAAAGACAGCTAGAAACTTACCCCTGCACTGTCAGGGTTATAACCGTTGGTGATGTAAGCTTGTTGAGCGGGTGGTACCTGGCACCGCTTAGGAGCCTCCTGGTAGAAGGCATTGGCCTGCTCCGTGGGCTGGGCGAAGTGGACAAAGTACTGACAGACGTGTGTGTAAGTGTCCCCATCCTTAGCTGGGTCGTTGCCATAGATTTCCAGCCCATATTCTCCGGGTACGGGAAGATTTGCACTGACCACGATGCTGTCGCCCTGTTCCCGATCAGACACATATCTCTCCAGATCTTCATCCCTCATTCCGGGCTTTCTAAGTTTGCACAGGATGTAGGCTGGTCTGTTCTTCTTGAACTCCATCTGGACTTTGCCGTCTGCTGTGGTGATGATGGCGTCTTTCTGGGAAGGCTCCAAGCCAAGCTGGTCTACAGGAATTCCTGGGCCCCAGTTGCTGTCTGAGCAGTTGGGGAGGGGCACAGCATCCGATGCAGCAGAGTCTGCAATGATCTTGTATTCAGCAGACGCAGTAAACACATTCTTCACTCCTATATCTCCAGTCAACAGCTGGGCAAAGATGGTGAAGTAGTAAGGCCCGGACTTTGGAGCCCGGAGGATGAAGGTAACCTCGTTATAGGACGTCTCCTGCAGCGCATAGCTCTTCAACTTCTGGCCTTTAAAATTTTCGTCCCCGTTCTCAGCAAACACAATCTTGTAAGTGAAGTTGGTTGGCTTGACGAACCCCACTGTAATGGCGATCTTCCCTTTCTGGGTTGGGACCACCCCTTTCTGGTGGGACATGAAGTACATCCCGCACTTGAAGAAGTAGGACTTGACGAGGGGGAGGTCCTCGAATTCTGACAGACTGAGGGGGCGGGAAAGGAGCTGCCATTTCTCCCTCTGGGACCAGTGACTGTAGATCAGTTGTTCGGGGTCGGTCATGAAGTAAAAGTCATCATATTCATACACCTACAAGTACCAAGTTAAAATATCAGATAGTGGTTTATACATTACAAACTTATTTACCTGTTAGGTTCATCAGATAGCATTGCCTAACATCAAAGGCAAGTGTGCAAGCTTTAAAGATTCATATGATGCAGCATAGTGATAAAATTTCAGCAACTTAAAAAAATGAATTTCTTTCATTGAAGCATAAAAAAGCCTATTGAAAAATTCTTTACAGTGAACTGAATGCTCTGAGCTGCAACAATCTTTATAAAAACATTAAATGCATTGACAGAGATGCTAACACAGTTATCAGAAATACTACAGTCATGATAGTTACTAAATAGGATAACAGTATACTGTACTAATTTAGTAATATTATAATAATTAACAGTTAAACAAACAAGTTCTTCAAGACACTATATTTTTTACCTAACTAGATTGTCGTTTTAGTTTGGTACAACTAACCACACAGGTCCATATATACATATAAATAGTATGAGCAGTAACATATTAAGATGTTGAAAGACATCCATAGTAACTTTGTTTTCAGTTGTCAAGAATTTGAATGACATTCTCTATTACATGTATAAAAATATAATTATGTGTCATGCAAATAGCATCAGTTCCATTCCTCAATCTTTGTACAAAAGCATTTTATAACCATCTCTAGAATTCATATTCACTATGATATTTGGATTTATTTCTTATTTTACCTAAATTTCTGGGGGGGGGGATTAATATAAAATTGAAATGGCCATTGCCCCAGATTTTTTGCATCCCCATGCATGTATTATCAACATTTTATCCACCAAAATTTGAGGACTTAGATAAATATTGCAATTCAAAATTTCATAATTTGGTAAATACCTTTTACAAATTAAAAAGTTCAATAAAAAAAAAAATTTGATTGAAAATCAATAGAAACAGATATTTTAAGACAAAGAAATGTTATTACAATTCATGCCTGTTTTGTACAGCATGTGATGTATTGGAAAAAAATGAATTTTTACAGATTGATATTTGATAAAGTAATTTATAAGCATCCAAATACTACAGTGATCCAAACCTCAAAAACAGATAACAGCCAAAACTCTGGAGAAAAATTCCTGACTAAAACAAACAATGAACAGGCTTTCTCTGAATTTGTTGTACAAATGTACTAGAACATGTACTTATAAAAACAAGAAATAATTTTATTTCATGCATCATGCAGCTGAAATTACTAAATGTTAGTCAGAACTAAGCCAAGAACCAGTTTGGTTGAAACATTGGTAGCCGGGAGTCAAACCAAGATTTATCCCCGGCCAATTCACTTACCGCCACGGTGCGATGAGACGCCTAAAAATAACAATCTGGGCGTGCTTATCACTAAATTCTCACGCACTGCTTACATTCAGATACATTTACAAATTTTAAAAATCTACACAATAGAAATTTTGAATATTCAAAATCCATATTTGAAACATATGATTAATAAAAGTATATTTTCTTTCAATACAGGGATTTTTAAATCAAATTTAAAATGTGTTCTTTCATGATATATGCTACAAATAAAAATTCTTAAACTTTTGTTGAAATCTGTATAGATCAGACATAGATTTCTAAAATACAAGAGACCAATGTTTATCTCATATGCACTCAAGATCAATGAATTGCCAATTTGGAACAAAATTAGTAGAAATAGTTACTTTCATTGGCTTCAAATTTGAAAGTACTCATCAGCCCCATTTAAATCAAAGATTTCATGTCAACTAAAAATACTCTTCAATAACTCTGAAAAGAATTGGTGTTATAATCATTGCAAAGAGCTAGCTTTTCCATCTTCCAAATAAAATAAAGTAGCAAAGCAACGATTACTTCAATAAGTATGTCTGTATACATATTCCCTACTCCATGATTTTATTCATTTCAATAAATATTGTATATCTGTTAACCAGTTTTATATGCTGAGTGTATAAGATCTGAGGCCCTGACTTAGTATACAGAGAGGTTTACGAGAACTTAAGTTTGTCTAAATACACACCAGGTTTTCGGGCATGTTTTTCTCGGAGATGAGGTACCGCGTGGCCCAGTGCGAGTCGACCAGGTACCAGTTGTTGTCGATGTACACCGCGTTCCAGCTGTGGTTGTATTCGGTGCCCTTGAACTTGTCGCCAGGGCGGTAGTCCAGACCCTTGGCAAATCCCGTCAACACTGTACAGAACAGGCCAGCATACCTACAGCAAGAGTTATCTCTCTTTACTCAATAGATTTAAAGTTATAAAGATGAAACTTTTTTTTTGTCTGAAAAAAACACAATTAAATTTTAAAAATAAAACAGCAAGAGTTATCACTCTAAACTCAACAGAACTATAGCATTGCTAATTGAATTTTAAAAAAATTTTTTTTTTTTTGCTTAATCTGAAAACAACAGTTTACACAATTTTTCATTGTAAAAGAAAAATCAGTCCAAATAATACAAAGATACATTAATCAGCTCAGTGTATTTAAGTGTATTTGAGAATGAGATGGCTTAGCTTCAGAAATTAAAAACATGCAGAGATCTCGTGCCAAAATTGTTTCCACATACCCACAGAGTGTCTCGTATATCCTGGCATATGTCCCTTTCTTGTTTTTGAAGGATTCCAAGACTTCCTCCGGAGATCCCTTGGGAGCGTTGGCAAAGCTTATTGTGTACATGTTCTTGCATGTCATCCATCGAAAGATTGCTCTGTGACAAAAAAATTCATTATACTTTCATGTGAAATACTGAAATCTGATTGGTTTAGACGCAGTAAATAATTTGTTCTATTACACTCAGCGTTAGCAACACACTTGGCAACGGGTAATACAACCAATTGTTACATGCGCGTAAATTATGCGTGTATGGTTCGCCGTAAAATTTAGAAGCAGTAAAATTTTCTTTAAAATTAAGACATTCAGTATAATGAAATAAATAGTGCCTGTTTGGTAGGGTAACTTTGAAATTGACAACCCTCGAAAACCATTGTCAACCTCCGCTTCGCATCGGTTGACAATGGTTTTCGAGGGGTGTCAATTTCAACAGTTACCCTCCCAAACAGGCACTATTTACATATTAATGCTATGTCAATTTCTCTGATTTCATATTTATGATAATTAACCAATTCGAAACCTTATATTCTGAATATAGTGTTCAACTAAAATAAATTATTTTCCAGGTCAATATCATGGCAGAAAAGGGGTTGGTCATGTCCCAACCCATTGTTCAAATCTATTTATCCACAGGACTACAAAATCAGATAAACTTTAAAGACAATTTATCATTATTTTAAAAATGAATCTCCTTTTGTTACATTTGGCTTGGACATTACATGTACTAAAACCTTGTTTTATCCCATTCCCACCCCATTTTTTTTACAAACGAAGTTTTAAAAACCATAATACTGCAACAAATCTGGCAGCATATACATGTTCAATTAGATACATGTATGGTAATACATGTACATGCATAGGTGGCTATACAGCTGTATATGCGTGAAATGATTGTATATGGAATTGGATTTACTAAATAAACTTGTAACATCTTAAATAATCATCGTGCATTCTTTGCATGGTTGCATTCTTACTTTTAATTAATATAATGATGCCATGTTCAACAATTAATAAGTACATGATTATCAGTATGCCACTCAGTGAGTAAAAAAAACCTCATTATATTGGGTGCTTCTAGTCATGTGGCGTAAAACTTTTCTCTTTTTAATACCTCTTAACCTTGAAGATTTCCAGTTACAGCAAACCATATATATACATAAACAATAAACACTGTCTCAAGTTACTTAACACAAGGTCAGAAACTAGGAAACGACAAAGGTATGCAATAAAGAAAATCAAGTTAATTAGAAGTATGTTTCAAATATTTTGCTCTCTCTGCCATAGGATGAAAACAGCCAAGAAAAAGGCCTGCTCAATTTAACACATCAATTTACTCTGCATTACGAGTTGAGTTGGTGGATTAGCTTCGCGAAAATGCATCCTGCACACACAAGCAGTCTCCTACTCTCTCTCTACTATCTTGTCTGAGATTTTGGCAAATGCTTATCATTTTTTCGATGGATTTTACAAGAGCATTCCTTTCCCATTCCAATGAAAGTGAGTGTATAGCTTTATCAAAACATTCACATCAGCATTTTTTACTGTTCCCTAAAACAGTGACTCCATCGGCTCCATGTATATAACCATACCCTTGCCTACTTTCGAGTCTCAATTAGTGGCATCTGAGAAAATGCAGAGAGAAAATATGCAAATTATATTCAACAGTTTTATAAGCCTGTAAATAGTTCTGATCACCATCTGACGAGGTAATGCCCTCCATGCACTCAGCATAACTATAGAGCTGAGGGTTATAAAGACTTTGTTTTATCAAAGGAGTTGCTCTCTCTCCTCTCTCTCTCTTTCTCTCTCTCATGTTCATAAGTAAAACCAGTGACAGTCAACATTCACAAATGATACCAGTAATGCCTTATAATGGCAAGACTGTCACTCTAAAATATAGGAGGAGAAACCAAAAGTTGAAATTTCATCACTGTTTCTTTCTTTTTTATTCAAATTTTACAATAAATAGCTTGCAGTAAGGAGAGGCTAGCCAATATAATGAAAAATAAACAACATTCTCGAGATGTTTCGTTCAGAAGAAGGGCCCTTTATAAAGTTGACATCAGTGGTTTCTTCCGTAGTTAAAGTCATATGGTGAATTTATACGGAAGAATGATTCATGGAGCTGAGATTCAGTGGTTAAAGATGGATTCTGATTCTGTCTACCATGTGTTTACATGATCAGGAAAACAATTTGATAACAATGTCTGTATCATTTGCTGTACCTTAGAGCAACTTCTACAATATTCATATCTGCAGAAATCAGTTACATGAAGTGATCTATTGGACATTCTATAACAAGACTAGTCTTTCCCATTCATTATTTCATGGCCAATTTACTTCCGAGACAAAGAATGCTAAAAACTGTAACCTTAGCAAATATTTCCTATATCATTTAACAAGCAGTAAAAACTATTATAGCAAAGTCTTGCTGAGCTATGGCCTGCCAAGCTTCTATATGAGAATGAATGCGTGTGTCTACCAACCCAGTGAATTCATTTACCTGGCTTTATCAAGGTCGGACTGGTAATTCTGACTGTATACCAGGTGCCATATCAAATCTCTAAAGGTTTTGTGGTCCTGGCTAGCCACCTACAATATAACAACATAATCATTCAAAACAAGCCATCTCAAGATGAATTATGGGTGGGTTTTAGTTTTTTATTTCAGTGCAGGCTTCTGTATAAAAATCAAATTCCATTGGATTAACTTTCTTTCACAATTAACTGAATTCAAATGTGTTTCATTCTATATAATATCCATGGTTTTAGATTCATTATCTGAATTTAACAGCAGAAGTTGCTTGCTCGTGCAAAGTAATGGCCTAATTGCACTAATTTAAGTTTGAATTCCTAACACTAACTAGATGATATATCCCTCACTAGGTAACCATTACAATCGTCCATTATCTCTCAAAGACATTTATAAATTTAGAATTTAAGCACTGTTTTTCCCTAACAAATTTTGCTTTTCATCATTTTCGTTTCAGGATTTTTTTATTTTCTCTGGAGCGCAATTCCAACATTCGTTGTTTACAGTTCCCCATTCCTAACTATGACTGACAGCGAATGATCTTCTGCCAGTGTGGGTGTCTGTTAGATCACATTGTAAAAATTTGCCTCTATACTTTGTGGAAAATATCAGTCAGCAGATGCCAGAGTTATGTTCTAGCTGTCTGAGAGAGAGAGAAAATTACAAAAACTCATGTCCCGCTCAACAAATTGAAACACTAAAAGAGTGTATTCAAAATGTAGAAACCCAATGTCCTGAGGTATCGCTTTATTAATTCAACTCGATCTTCATACCAAGTACATGCATATATACTTATACGTTGGGAGTACAACTTTTGATCATGTGCAATTCATATTTATAATTTAATATCGTAATGCTTTGAATTTCAGATAGCTAGGCCTTGAGCTTCCGAGTTTTTTGACTTTTAATTCAAAAACATTTCCATTTAATGGGGGTCTTTTAAAGTGCATTGAGCCCTGTTTTATAATGGTAGATTTCCTGTCTACATGTTAGCCGATGAAGGGCATTTATTACAAATTTAATCACACTGCAGGGAGACTTCCACATTTCAAAATGTCTATATATACTGCTCATATATTTTATATATAGGACCCCCTGCAGGTTGTACTACTGCTCCCAGACAAATAATGAAATAGGAGCCCAGATAATGAAGAAGAGATGCATAACATCTTCCTAGTTCTCACTTTGGGGATGAGGGGATAGTAAGATAGCATCGCACTGCACTGAATCAGCCCCATATCGCTTATTACTCATCACATTAAGCACACCAGGAGAAGTTGTAAATTGAACATTCATCAGTTTGTCAATATTTTTATACCGGTACTATACTATTAGTTGCAAAATTTACTCCCCCCCCCCCCCCCAAAAAAAAACTCCCCCCCCCCCCCCCCCCCGGGAAAAAAAATTAAAGACTCAACATGTACTGCAATTTCAAATGCTTAATTGCAAGAGAAATGTATCTCTTTCCATAACATGGTTATAAGACAGTAGTATATCAAACCATAAATCATCCAACAATATGATAATAGACCATTATCCTAACCATCTCAGTTTATAGCAGGTGAATATCTCCCGGCCAACACAATTGATTTGCAATCTATGTGTATACTTACAGAAATAGCGTGTTCATCGATGAAACGGAACTGTCCGACATCACGGTAGATATCAAACTTCCTGTAGCGGGAGCGGGCGGGTGGGGGGACATTGGGCTGCTGGGTCAGAAGGTTCACCGCCTGGAAGTGGTTGGGGGCTTTCATGGTGTCAACCGCTTACCAATGGCCTTCTGTAATCAAAATAACACAACATTTCAATCGCTTATCAATGGCCTACGTATTTATAAGAAATTATGATATAGGCACATTATTTACGTTTATCGATGGCTTTCTGAAATATAAAGAGGCACACTAAACATATGCATCTGTTCACAGATGTCCTCCGGAAATCTTAAATACTGGCACATTACGGTATGCATATATAGATATGACTGCTAACGAGTGGCCTTCAGAAATCAAAAAATAAAAGCGCATTACATAATCATTCAAATCAGGTTGCCTTCATATGTACACTTAATAAGCGTAGTTAGTAGAAGAAATATTTGCACATATCAAAATCTGCAGACAGTGCACTTATCAACCAGATGGGGTTTTTATAGTAGCCAGACCAATATCAAGAAATTTATGTTTTTCTTACTTTAGAGACAATTTAATGCAGGTGTTCCATGACTAAATTTCACAAAAAGAAAGTAGAAATACCCTGGTATACATATACAAATATCTAAAATGAAAACAAGCAATAGGAAAATATATATGTGAAAGTGTCCAATACCCCTTGTGCATAGAGCATGATTATTGTGCATTACGCATAATGCATGAATTATTCAGCCTAAGGTTTTACACCCACTGAATAATTTCCTCTGCACAACAACAAGTTTATGATCGTAAATTATACAACCCAGCTACACGCTGGTCCAGTAATCTGTTTTTAGAGAGTTTAATAAAAACCTGTATCAATATTTAGAATCCAAAGACTCCACATATTTATTGCCTGCTGGCTGCACAGGTAAAATATCATACCTGTGTGACCTCCTTTCAACAAGACCCTGGCTTAAGTGGAGCTCCATGCTCAAGTTCTAGAATCCGATTTTGGCGGGGGTACCTTACCTGCCATGCAAGGCTATTAATTCATCTGTATAGATTTTATTAATATCATAGAGTTGACTCTTTCTCAGCTGAGCAAAATATCCAAGATAAGGAATTCATATTTACAAAGCAGCTAGTTTAAATCCTCAGAAAAGATTAACAAGATTTAACCACAAGTTAATTACTGAAAGAGTTTCAAGTGAACCTGGACAATTCAGCTTAAATATACAAACAAAGACAGAACAGCTAATTGTTTATGCAAATATCTATTGTATGCATGAGGCAGTCTAGCATACAAAAATATCCATCTTTATGATAATACATGTAAGCATTACAAGTGTTTGACAATCTATCTTTCTTTCCCATGTAAGGCATTGAGGCAGAACAGATCCAATTTACAAACATCCCCTAGGATATAACTAGTATTTTCTCTTTTATTAACAACGTGATTTTGCACTGCATGCATCTCTCTATAGCTAGCTATAGAGTTTTCTTATCATCAAGTAAACAGACAGTTCACCAAAGCAGAAAAACTTAAATCCCCCCTTGAATCCACTCTATAATACTTGATCAATAGGCGGTCAGTGACAGTTGGACTATTATTTCATGTTACACCAAAAGACAGAATAAACAGACTGATATATTGTCGTCTCACCCTCTCAAGGTCTTGTAAATGTAAGATGTCTGCTGAAGAAACAGGAGGCGCATTATGAAACTATTTATAACGCTACAGTTTTTTGTGTGACCAATTTGTAAAAATAACCAGATATTATGCACTTTTACCAAGAAATGTTATCAGGCTTGTTAAGAATGCAAGCACAGTTGTAACTGTATGTATAAAAGTCACTCTAAATAACTTGGTGGCTGACGCAGTATCAAGCCAATTAAAACACATTTTTCTACCAATGATGTAACAACAATGCATGTCATGTGCATTTATGCTGATAGAATCAAACGGCTAGCAACTGCTGATCCTCAAAATTACGAGATGAGAAGCGATAATGGACATGATACGTGTGTGCATTGCAGCATCTGGAGCTAGCTGTGTCTCGATCACTAGCAGAATAATACCCTCTCCCCCCATATACCTACTCCCTCCCACCCATTATTTCGCTGGCAGAAAAAATATTCCTACCCTTATTTACCCTAATCTTCTCCTCATTCCTCTGGCCGAAAGATTCTTCAGCCCCCATTTTAGCCCTCACTTTGCCCCTTTTCTATGGAATAAAGAGATATATGCCTCCCCCTTTCTTATCACCAGATGATAAAGATAGCACTAGTGGGTCTGTAACCTCAACATTATTTTGAAAAGTTAATGGACACTCTGAGCTTTCTTAATGCAATGCTTCAGGACAACTTATGTCTGAGACAGTTAAGAGTTCATTCTTTATCCCATTAGGGCTATAAATATGTACATAACGGATGAAAAACAATCAAAACTCCTTATGTTCCTGTCTATTAAGTCTATTAAAAACTTTACTCCTACACAAATATGCTGACATCAACTCTGTACTTTATACACACAGAGCAAGTCTTGTTTACCGGTACTTGCATTTTTCATGGATGTGTAATATCCCTAAAAACTGCCTACCTGTGTGTTTTAATTTAATTTTTAAAGAATTTAAAATCTACCTGTCAGTGGATGAAGTGTATGTGGGTGGACCGCAATGGCAGGCAGACTGTTGACTCACATTATTTCACAGATAGCAGTTCACTGTTCAATGATGTCGTACTGCTGTTAATCATAATACATCAAACTTGGGGAGAGGGAAGGTAAAGATTTGTTCTAATCAAAGTTTTTGGAAGTGAAATTAATTTACCATGCACTGACACATTAGTCTCAACAAACCTGGCGTTTATAAGCCCATTAATTTCAATGAATGGTGGCATAGAGTCAACACCTGTAAAGTTTGGTAAAGTTAAGTTGTCACCTAAATTTATAGTCATTTTACATCTTGGTACAGAATTATATCTGCATGAGGTGACATTTCTATTCACCATAGTTGCCGAAGCATGCAATTATAATTTCAAGCATCTTGTTGATTATCATGATTATAATAAAATATATCCAGTTTCAAGGCACGGTCATTAACCAGCAGCTTTTTGATGATCATGATGAAAGGAATGTTAAAGGCTACAAGTGCCACTTCTACAACGTCTTAAGTTTAACAGCTCTGCATCCTTTGTCGGATACTCAAATAAATTGCATGTAACTGTGCAATCATACAATACAGTTTAAAAATGCTACTAAAATTAGCTGAAAACCTTGAGCTAATATGGAACAGTATGTAAGATGATTGATACGAATCAAAACAGAAATTGACACCTGATTTAATTCATATCAGATTAGATCAACACTCTCTTTCAACCTCCAAATTTCAAACTCACACCTAATTCTAATGATGACATAGACGGTGCAAACAACAGATGCAGAGAAACTGTCGCTGTGCATTCAACCGGTGGCTGAATCAATGAAGTGATGCTGAACTAGCCTGAAGGAGAAATGTAAATTAAGCAAAATAACAACAGCACAAACATCAATACTTACATTACGTTCACCTTAATATTCAACTCAACCACTGGTCACAAATACCCTTCTTAATCCTGCTCGACAATTTGTCTATTGATCACTTTGTCTATGTGCCTCCTTATTAAAACACAAGCGTCCCAAACTTGAGTCACTTTGACTCACTCTCCCAAAAAAGGTGTGAAACAAGAAAACCGGAACTGTGGTGCCAAACAGGTTTCGAGGACTAGAATAATTTAATAGCTATTTTCGACTTATTCAACAAGAAAAATTGTTTAGATTTTCTAAGCTATTTCTTACCTATTAGCTGTCAATCAGCAAATAAACAAATATATTCCCTGAACTTCTTCGGTCGCGATCAGAGATGAATTCGCCGGTATAGAATCAAGCATGCGCAGTGAGAGGTATCTGCAGCAGACAGGTGCGTTACGGGAGACAACTCCAAATAAACTTTTCCACTTCTGATGTATCATTGCATACAATCCGTATTGAACTGATTCTGACAGAGACAAAATTTTCTCTGATTCTGAATCAATTTAAAAATTTCATTTCAGACTTGTTTAAACCAGGAACGTATATATATACGTCCCTGTTTAAACTGTTAAAAAAATAGGTTTTTTTTTTCTTTTTTGAAATCAGTTTTAAATATGCGGAATATTCAAAATTTCAGTTAGTTTATAACACGCAAACGCCGTTTAATATAATTTTGCGCGGATGGGACCACTACTGCAATGGATTTGAAATAAAACTATATAACCAAAGCTAAATGAACATGTTTACAAGCATTGCAATAAAGACCAGGTACGATAAATTAAAAGCCCTTCGTAAACTTTAAAATATTCGTAAAATAATAAAATAATATATTTACATCCATTAATGTAAGTCATATTCCCAAGTCATCAGGGATGGGGTCGATTACTTTCAAAATTAATCGACTAAATTTCAATTACTTTGGGTTTTTAAAGTATTCGATTACACCCAATTTTAGAAGTAATCAATTATATAAGATTATTTTTTCATCTTGTAATCATAATTACTTAGATCAATTTGGATTTCATTACCAGTATTTGGCGGGTTTTTTTTAACCAGCTAGTTTATCGATCGGTCGATCGTAACCTTTAGCAATTTAAAAATAAAATTACGGACTTCATAACATAATTAATTAATCTGTTAATATGATGATCGATATCGAACTAAAATTTACATATTTCTTCTATCAAACATACTGACGTACATTAACAATATATAATTTATAGTTTCTTTTACTTACTCTTAATTATACATGCAACTGTTAATTTTTAAAAGGAAAACGCAGTCTATGTTTTGTTGTGTTTTTTTCGGCGATGTTGCTTTTTCGTAGTCCCCATTTTATTTTATTTTCAAAAACTGTCATTCAAACCTCTAAATTTGTAATGATCTGGTAGTTACATGTATATATATTCTTCTTTCTTATTGAATGATAAAGTTAATATCAAGGACCTGTATAATAAGAACATATTTTTATATCCGATTCTAATTTTTGCAAATTATATGAAGAGTAAATTAAGAGATGTTAAATATCCAAGGTAACAAGTCACAATTACCGGTATCTTAAGCTTTAAGCGAGTTTTGTTTTATAAAAATCATACGAACGGACAAAATTCAACATGTAGAACTGAGGAATTTCATAATCCAACAAAGGATCCATTTAAGAATGCATGTTGTCCAATCCCTTTTAATTTATTCAATAAAATACGTTTAAATTAAGAATAAGAACAATTAACAAATAATGTAAACACAACTTTATTACCAAACAATCTTAAATCAACAAAAAATGAATAACGATGACAGAGGAATGTAAAAATCCCCAGAAAATGATCAATAGATATACATGAATGTGTAAATTAATTGATAAAGAAAAATAGCAAGTACCAGTTTTATTCAGTGTTGAATGCAAATAAACATGTTTTTGGCAGTTTATGGTCAAAGGGAGATAATTTGTTCTTCCCATATGCCTCTATGTACCAAGTCCATGCACTTTAACGATCATTTTTATAATATACTCATAATACAATATGATTTTACTCATTACATACATATAAATATTGAGATGTCACAAATGCATAATATCATGAACAACAACGATTGAAATCATTACATTTTAATGTAAACAAATATGTACTAATTAAGATAAAGAAATTAAGTAAATGGGAAGATCTAATAGCAAGAATAATATTCTTATATATACCAATAAATAATGATTAAATGAATAAAAATCAAACCAACAAAAAAAAAAAAAAATACAAAAATGCCACTAGAATTTGTAAGCTCATTTCTGACTAGCTATTATAAAGGTGTATATGTAAATCATTTCTTCAATCACACATTGCACTAATCAAGACTACAAATATATTACATAAAATGTACTGGCTTTGGCAAAATTTTCTTCAAAAATGAAGAAAAAGAGTAATTAAGCCAAGTCCAGTTTCACCAGCTAAGAAACAATGAAAAAAATCATTCATTTAATCTCTATGGCACCTAAAAAGCTTTGCCAAGGGGGTCTATATGAGGTGACTTTCAGACACCTCCACCTCTCATTTGGCCTCCTATCTCTGTTCAATAATTTATAGATCCACCCTTACACAAATTTGATCAACATTAAAAAGCCATGCACATAATGTGTAGCTTGCTTTATTGACTTAGTGAAAATAACTGAATCACTTTAAATTCTCACTGAATGCAAACTTTAATTTTATAGAGCCCATTTTTACAAAACAAAACACATGGTATCGCCTTTGTGGAAACTTTAAAAACAAATACTTACACCAAAATCCAATAATTTACAGTTTGTTCATTAGACAAATAATATCCATTTCGGTTTACCCCTTTGTTTTTCAAAGGACAACAGAATTTTTTGTTAATGCCAATTTAATTGTATTAAGTTCAGTATTTTCATAGTTCGATAAATTTTAATAAGGGAAAAAAAAAACCCTCGCTTATAAGTTACAACCACTTCTTTTTTACCTATAAATGTATATACCATACTCTTTTTAAATGTTCAATATTGTACTTTGAATCTGAAATTAACCACTGACTGAGTAATTGTCCTAGCTAGGATTTAATTAGGCTAAAAAGGGAGCTTAATTTCATTCTCTCCCTATAACCAAGCAAACAAAAAATAAAAGTACGGTAGACCACCTACTCCTACCCTCATGCAAGCCCCCCAGCCCCCCCCCCCAACCACCAAAAAAAAAAAAATATATATTTTGAAAAATTGTACATCCATTTGAATTTGAACTGATTTATCAGTATATTAATTTGAAGTTTCAAAATATATATGTGGACTTTTTCTTTACCAAATAATAGTTTCTGGTTTCTAGCTGTCTTAGGAAAAACATCTCCAAAATTTTTAAGGAGGTGTAGACCTGATAAGATTTTATTGAATGATCAAATATGTAAACTGCCTCTGTCCTGAGAACCAGCCGCATCATTCTTTGAATTTTTACAAAGATTTGACTGTGAAGAAAACTGTACCATATATTTCTCCTTCACAATTTGAACAGAATTGTTAATCAATATCTTTTTAAAAACATATCCCAGAAAAGTGCACGCAAACATCTGTGAGATGGCCACAATGGGGCATAAGATGCGTAGGAAATTGCACTGCATGGAAATATGGGTAAACAATGACTGATAGCAAGATGTCGTCCAGATGCGAGACACAAGGAGATTATTCACCTGTGAGGTAGCAGTAAACGCTGCACATTCATCGTTATCTTCCTCTGCACACTGACATGATGACAGACCCCACAAAGTGCTGTTTAAAGCTGAAATATTTTGCCCAGAGCTGGGAATCCAGTTTTCATAACTTGTCGCTCCGCAGCACTCGAAATCAGTCTGCAGTTTTCTCCAGCATTTTCTTTGAGATGAAGTTGAAATGGAATCAAGGAGCTGATTTTGAAATTTTCCGGAGAGGTTTCTGTAGTCCAGCGTGGCGACAACTGCAACTGTTATTTCGAGGATGATGATGATCGCAAAACCTCCGATAAAGTAAGGTGGGCGGAGATATTGACGATTTTTCACAGTTGTTAAAACACCTGGAATGCTTACTAATATACACAACAATCCAGCAACTAACCAAAATACACTTGCTGCGATAAACTGATTCAAGATTTCACATGACGTTCTCCTCATCCTATCAATCAACCATATTCCTGTGGAAATGGCTACAATGCCCTCGATATGCAAAAAAGTCAGAATGATCAAGGAGGCAACATGAATGACTCTTGCTTTTGCCCGTCTGTCTAAAGCTGGCACTTTTACCAACCTGTGCATGATCGTTGAAGATTCTTCCTATATCAATATACTGTGTTGTAGATTCCTACTAAAACACACAAAAATTTAACGTAAATCATTTTACATCATACACAGTTTTGTGTGTGTGTGTGAGAGAGAGAGAGAGAGAGAGAGAGAGAGAGAGAGAGAGAGAGAGAGAGAGAGAGAGAGAGAGAGAGAGAGAGAGAGAGAGAGAGAGAGAGAGAGAGAGAAGTGCTGATGAACTGAATTTCACTTGCCATGTTGTCTATATATAATTTACGATATTCGTTCTATTTTGAAGTGATTTAGATCATACCTTTTCGTAGGACGTGGTGTAGCGCCTGTCTGACTCTGAAGTTTCCAATGTACACAATCAGATTCAAGCAAACGTTTAAAGGAGAGAAATAATAGAAAAACCTTATGACACAGAATTTTGTAATTTTGAAATATAAAAGAAAAATAAAGACCCAAATGGCGATTCAAGCGGAAAATAATTATAATAAAATCCTCATAATTTAGGGAAATTTGGAAAAATAAAAGCCGAAGGTCCATAACAAATAATTAGAATTATTTTAAAAAGTTGTTTTATTTTTATATAATATATATATTTATATTATTTGAATATAATTACATACATTATATACTTTTACAAATCGAGATAAAATGCTCATCTTTATTTTTCAAAAACAATTTTTAAAGATATACTGAAATAATTTTAATTATTGTTTGAATCGCCATTTGGGTCTTTATTTTTCTTAATAACGGCTAACAACCCCATGAAATGACTAAAACAAGTGATAATATTAGTAATAAGGATTTTATTATAATTGTTTTCCACTTTAATCGCCATTTGGGTTCATTTGGGTTCATTTGGGTCCATTTGGGTAAATCGACGCACCCGAGATCTCGTTACTAGGTAAACATGGTTGTCATAAGGCGAGTGTTTTAAAACGATGACATTCCAAGGCGAAGGATGGCCGTTGTGAACCATTGAAAGGAAAACAAAGTTAGCAGAGTTAGGGTAAACTATATGTTTAATTAATAAATCCAATTTTTTAGGCGGTTGAATGCTTTTAAAGTCGGATATAATTCCCGAAGCGAGCGACACAAAAAACGGCGGCGTAAATCGGAGGTTTTTACAACGCTTGGAACTGTAGCTCTCTGGTTTGTCTATCCGAATTTTTTCAACCAGAGAGCTACAGATCTGCAGCTAAAATTCGACATGCGGCGCAAAGTCAAAAACAAAAAGTTAAAATCAACATAATGAAATGAAAATTGCGAGGAAAAGTACTTTTTGAATGAAAAAATTCAAATAAAACATACATTGATATTTAATAATAATTCTATTATTTACTTAGAAAATGTTTTGGCTATAACAAAACTTTTAAATATTATATAGCGCGTTTTGTGACAAGTTGAAAAGTTAACTCGTAATGAAATGACGATGTCAGCGTTTAAGGCGGCGCAGCAGTAACTGGTACAATTTTGTAAAAACCATGAAATAAATCCTAAGCGGCTTAGGAAGTAAATGAAATTAAGAAAATCGATTAGAAATGCGTATTGTGAATAAGTAGTTAAACAACATTGCAAATATTTGAACAAGTATGATGACAATACGTGAAAAAAAGAAACCCCGAACGATATAAATGGACGTCAAAATGCAGAACGACACATTTCGGTAAGACGGACGTTAGACAACAGGTAATACAGGGCAAGTTTGGAGCCGACAGATCGTTTGTACTTAGAAAATATTTAAAAATAAAACTAGAAATATATGTTGAATGTGCACTCAGGATACATGTTCAAAGAAAAAAAATGATATTTTTTCTAAGACATTTTCGGAAATAAAACGTAAATGTTATCGTAAAACGGGTTTAGCAACAACGTAAAACTGGAATTTTCGACGTCGCACATTGCACCGCCTGACAAAACTTGTTGTTAATAATTACTTATTTTCTCGAGAAATAAATAAAGTACAGATTTGAATTTTTCAGTATTGTTTGCCAAAGGGTCATTGAAGAAAACATAGAAGTCTGATGAAATTGCAGTGAACAAATTATAAATTATGTGTCCTGTCTACATTATTTTGGGACAACCCTCGTAGATGTGACTGCATGGGGTTTGTTCTGCTGATGATAGTTTTGTCCAATAAAATGTAGCCCCTAGGCCTCGTATTCTTTCCACGGTGAACTAGCACGTTGGTCTATTATTCACCGTTGAAAAATAATCACTGATTCAATTTTCAGTCAGAGTCAATATTCTTCGTTACAAGTTTCCCCCTGTAGTTTTTACAGCAACTCATATCAAAGTTCTCTCCTTCTTTCATGACAGTTTCCATGTCCGTAGGTCAAACTTTGTCATAGACATTTCTGTATAGTCAAAATATTTGTTGTTCTTTCTTGCTTGTTGTTGACACCTTTCTCCCTGCATTTTTTTAATGCTTTTAAAACTCAAAAGTGCATATTTGGACGACGCTACTGTTTTACATCTCTAGAGCACCAGTTGCAGATCCGCATTTTTCCAGACGAGCGTTAACGAGACGATTGTACCTTAGACAGAAGAGCAGGATATTGTAAGAAACTTCCTAGATTTTTTTATATGTATGAGGAACTCTTTAAAAGATAAACTGAGTAAGCAAGGTTTGACCACAACCTCTTCCTATCGATTCTATAGTCTGTCCCAAGTTATTGCTTCTATCACTTTTTGATGATTTTCTAATTTAAATACATTTAAATTTAAATATAAACACACACCTGTGATAGAAATACAGCTGAAATTGATCAAAGGGAAAATATCCAAGATATCTTCATTGACACATCATCATTTTCACTCATAAAAGTTGTATATCCCCACTCGGAGCAATAAAGACGAAAGAATTTCAATTTAAGTTTGAATATCAATTTTTTTTACTTATGTGCATTATTTTTATTATAAATTTCACGATGGAAGTCAATATTGGGCTTTCATTTTATAAACACGACAGATATAGGTTTCCAAATTAAGCTGCACATCGTTTTTGCCCAAATCTTGGATCATTCACTGTTCTTAATTGCAAAATTAGGTATGAATGGGTCCTGACTCCATCCTAAAAGTACTTTTATTTAAAGAATAAGTTTATTTTGATTTTTATTATTTATTTATTAAGATGCAATGCCAAATCCCCGTAGACATTCTAATCTGGGTTTTGTATTGAAACCTGAAGCAGTAGAGGGGGCGTTTTAAAACAGATAATCCGGACAATTTTCATATTAGAAGATGAACGAAGATTATCGAAATATCAAGAGAAATGTGGAGGAAGCACAAAACCCGAGACAGAGTATAGTAATTAAAATTCATTTTGGGTCGAAACGGGCTTTGCCTAATTAGATGTGGTTCCAAAAGACTACATGAAGAACTAAAATCTGTTTCACGTCTTGATTGTTTTAAGTTATATTCAACAATTACTTTTCGTTAATTGACCTGCAAATCTTAAAAAGATATAATAAGCTCACGATAACAAAGCATATATTAATTTTAAAAGTTCCTCGCCGACACATGCTATCGAAGTTATACTGTATTTTTCTCATGATAAAAAAAATATCTACGACAAATAAACTTTGAAATCAACATTTCATAAGCTGTGTACAGTTTATTGAGACAATATGTAAAAATTTAGTACAATGCAGAAATAATTTTTTTTTTTTATAAAAATACCCCTTTCAAGGTTTTGAAATATTCACCATGGAAAAAGTGCCCCTTTTGAACAACACATCATGTTTGTCAAATTTTCAACAGCTAAATTAAGATTATTGAACAGCATATAAACTTTAAAAAAGTGATTAAATTGCTTTGAGACCTCAAAATAGCGACAATAAAGCAATTAATCAAAGCATTTTCACTGTTGATAAATATATTTTTTTTAATAATATTACATGTATAATACATACAACATGTGTCTTACACAATCACTGATTGAAGTTCAGATGATATTTTGCCAATATTCAATGCACCTCTACTTTTTTTATGTTTTATTTGAATTTACATAAATTTGTTTGAGGCAACACCTCCACAGAGGCCCTCATTATATACCTCACCTGGGGTACCAGGGGCCCCCTGGATCGGTAATTCTGTAACATAAAATGATGATACATATACATTTATATTTTTTACAAAATAAAGTTAATAAAATAAAGTAACATAATCATAATAATCATATTAGATATTACACACATATAACTTAACAGTGGGATTTCATCATTTTTCTTATGTAAAGATTCATTGAAAAAATATATGTAAGCATTTCATAGTCATAATTTATCTGCAATTTACGAATATAATAGGATTTGACAATTATGATTACAGAAAATATAAAAAGCGAAATATAGTGCAATACAATGAGGTAGGACTTGCTTCCACAGTCACATGTACCTCTAATTGATGTAAAAAGTTTTATTATTCACTACATACATGCATGCATGCACATGTGTATATTAAAGTAATAGCACATAAAGCTGAATCAATTATCTTATCAAATTAACGAATGCGATTCTTTAGCTCATATTTTATGCAAAACCTACCAGTAAATAGAAATACCCTCAGCTGATGTTACAAACTACAAATTTATGGCACATTTAAAATTCATTTATTGTGCCACGGAGAATGTGATAGATTTTCTTATACCTGCATATATCTGTCAATTGACATAATGCAGCTATCTTGAAATGAAAAATTTCGTACATGCATAGAGAAACTAATGGTTAGATCCATTCTCCGAAGATTTCTGATGCAAGATCCTTTACATTTTGATTTGTAGATTCCAACATTTTATGATATATATCAGACATTGCATAACCATACTCTACTTTGTGGTCGTCTTCCACTGGTAAATGTGGATAACGGTTTTCGTAGAAACAACTTGGTGTTCCTCCTCTCACCATTACAACCACACAAGGCCGGTTATCCCTGATCATTACTCCGGGCGATCCCGAGGATCCGGTATCAAATGTAGTGTGAAAAATTATTTTTCTGGGTGGCTCAAGTAAAATACTGTAGTAGTCTCTCTTATCAGGGAAATGGCTTTTACTCCAATGAGCTAGATAGCTAATATATGGGATGATTTCCTTGTCGTGATCGGGTGACCACCTAGGTTTTATACTGTCCTCCTTCATTTGTCGGCCCCCAGGATGTCCAACAAGATGAATCTCTGAGTCGAAAACATCGGCAAAAAAATTTAACGCCGGAGGGAATGGAACGCCAGCATCATGGCTTCGTAGTTCCAACACAACAAAGTCATATTCTTCATCAAAGTACGCAATCAGTGGCTGAAAGCTAAATATCAAAAATTCATTTTCCTTTTGGTTGTATGTTATCCTATAAAATTCTATCGTTAATCGTTGCCCATCAAGCATATGTGGCTTAACTGAAAAAAATAAGGAAGAAAATTGTGAACCAAACAAACAACTTTTACATCTTATATGATTCTAATGACACAGGAATTAGATGGCCTTTGCACTTGGATACACGAGGGCTGTTATTATTGAATTATTATTGAAAAATTAACTCTTATTTTATTGGAAAAATCATTGCTAGTAATGCAGTGAAAATTTACCAGGATAATTCTTATCAATGTAATAATTTTCTAGTCGATGGCATCAATAGATCATCTGTCCCAATGGTTGTAGTGGACAGTTCGAAAACGAGTAAAGCTGCTTATAAAAACATCAATGATGCCAACATTTGAATTCAAAAGACCATGCGATTGACCCATTTCGTCCATTTTATCCTTTGGAAAGCAATTTAGTTCTTTTATATACTGGCTTGGTCCTCGTTTAAAAACCTTTATAATTCAGTAAATTAGGTGTAAGAAGGATAAGGTTGTTTCTTGCATATTGAACAAACCATTTTTGTATTGTATAAGCTAAACATAGAAAGTCTGGAGACGAAGTGGCTTCATCATTATTAGTTTTCAAATTGTCCTTTGGAATTTTTAATATACCGTTATGATTACTTTTATATTGAAGTAGTGACCAGTCTATACATAGCGCAAAGGATAGTAACCAAACATTGACCTTAAATTGGCCAAGCGTCTTTCTTTCAAAGCCTTGTTTTATTTTGTTTTGCTTTTTTAATTTATGTCTACTCATCATTTCACCAGATGTAGTTCAAATAGATTCAAATACTGACCTTTGATGACGTTTCGTATGACATGTATACATGTCACCAGATACTTCTCACCCACACGGAACCCTGTCCCCACTGGCTGTCCATCAATGTGAATCAGGCCAACACTTTTGCTGACCTTTGCTCTTGCAATGCTGGATAACACATCTTTCTGATTATGCGTTCCTTTAGAGAAGGGATAAGCTGGTGCATGCGCTGTAGGCACCGATCTTGTCTTTACAAAAACAAACATAGGATTTTATTGTTTACAAACTTGAATAGGTATTACTTTGTCTTCATAAAAAATGAATTACGTAGTCACTCATTATTTTCATTTACCTTAAATGGAATCTGTAACGTATGATTTCAAATAAATTATTTTCTAGCAGAGGTTTAGAACAATTTTAATATAACATTTGAAATTGTGTAATTAAAAAGAAAATGTTCATATACAAGTAGTATTTCGTATAATAGATACATTGTAATTGATATGATCCATTTTTACTAACGATCACATTCATAATTCAGTTAACTATGATAAATTTCAAGTATCTTTTTCATCACGATTTTCAACTTTAAACTTAACAGGTTACCAAAAATTATGCAAATTGATATAAATATACAGTTTAATTTGAAATGGAAAAGCACTATTGAAAAATTGTATTTTCTCAACAACAAAAAAATAAAAAATAAAGAGGGAAAAAGAAATAAACGACGTTTAAATCTTCTGCAAGAAATAACCTTGATGTACTGTTGCAATAGCAAGTTCATCAGTAAGTTTAATTTTGTATTGCAGAAAATAACTCACGAAGAATAATTTCTCTTTAATGGGGAATAAAGGCTTCGCCTCGTGAAATAGTTGCTGTCTCGAGGAACAATAAACTTGCTATCGTCATCATAGCCAGTAAATAGGTACATACTATCTAATTATAACTTATAATGGTCAGCCATTTTAGTGTCAGTCGTCGAGTTGTAAGCGAAAAAGATAGCATACAAGTCTTTGTTACGTAAACACAGTTCAAGGCTGGTTTTCGTTTACATAATGAATGCTTCATGTAAAATATAAAGTTTTAAACAATCGAAAATGTTTTTATGCGTTAGCAACAAATTATCAAAGACAAACGAAAAAAACCCACCAAAAACAGAACTTTTTTTAGTATATGTAGCAAATGTGAACAAAAACATGACACAGACCTTGTTTATATTACTTTAACATTATAAAGAAATTGATTTTTGTATCTTGATTATACTTAACAACTAGAGCAGAGCTCGTGGCAAAGCCACGAGTAGGTCTTCCGTTGTTGCTGCATGTTGGAAATATACATGATGTGGTTTTAATCTATTGTGATGACTAAACTTTCAGTTGTGCTTTTGTTACAAAAACGTGTTGTGATTGAAAGCCTGTAAGATGTGTCTAGAAAAAGACAAGAAGAAAATGGTCTGGAAAACTTTTTGTCGAACACAATTTGTGTAATCGTTACAGAATTTTTTTTAACATTGAGATGTTAATGGCGAGTGAAATTTTCATATGGTTGCAAGAATTGTTATATACAGCACGTACTCATGATTCATTACAGGAATTCTATATATGGGAAGCGATCTCGGCTACAAAACACGTAACCTTTTCTCTAGGATAACTTCTGTATTGAAATCTTTAATGCGTGTTTTCTTGAAATGGTTGATATAAGAATGGTTTTCTTTTGACAAAAGAAAACATTGAAAATAAATGCATCTTGGCTGATAGTGGTAGCGAGGATCTGACGCTCGGTTTTCTTTCTTTATTATTGTGTAATAGAAATGGAATCTTAATTATTATTGCCAAATATCATAACACAAAGGTAAATATTTTCGGACTTGGACCTTAACTAATGTCCTGTTATCAAAGTGGATTTTAAGACAGAAATTCAGCTGCATGCTGCATGTGTCATCGCACGGGCACAATTTACGTTTTCATAGGCTTACCTTTGTTAAGGTGAGTTCCGAGATGTTTGATGTAAATTTTCTTCATTCCTAACTGGTATAGTGTCTTAATCATTCTATTTTCCATTTATTTTGGTTTGCAGCTTAAAACAGCGAATAGATAACGGAAATCTTGTTATTTTTATAACAATCGGCTATAATCTGATAATGGGTATTCGCACGTTATATCAACTTCCGATACCGATGTATATCTGATTTATTTATTTTGTGGCAAAAGTCGTATCCATATCGTATTTCGAATTATTTGAAATGTAATTGATAATGTAGAGGTCAAATTCAGTCACGTATGCCTAAAAACAAAGAAAAAGCCACAACGAAAGATATTGATTATATTTCAGTAAAGCTTATTTATAAGATTGTTGCTTCAAAAGAGAAGCTCATGACCAAATTTATGATAAAGGCCGATGTATATGTCAATAGAGCTAAGTTTTTGCTTTAATATATTAGATATCCTTTGTTGGCCAATTAAAAAATATGCATGATAAACACTGGGCTTTGTGAGTTGTTTTAAATAAACAAAGCTTTATTATAGCTGTGTATAAATGGTTAAAGCTAAAATATCACTTGAAAATTATATAGTTTGGTAAATGGATATTACCGGTAATAAACTTGGAAATGTTTTAAAAATTTAATAGAAAAATTAATGACAGTGTCAAACTTATGTTTGAAGATATGTTTATAAACCAGTTTTTTCCTTAAAGGTCATATGAAACGATATCCTGACCATATTGAGTTATATACGGGAATGAGTTCATAAGTTCCTATTTAATAAGACTGACATTGTTTTTTGGATATTTTATGCAAAATGTGAGCGCCACAGTCGATCAAAATTACTTAATCGGAAAAGGAACATTGACTTACGCGGCTTACCTCCCTTGCTTATGACGTCAGTAAGACCCAATCGCCTTATAAAGCTATGTTGTGAATACAAATATCCATGTCATTTTGCAGCATTTTAAAAGAAAAAAAATGCTATTTTATATAAAGACTTGTATAATTATACAATAATCAACCACGTCAGTATTTTTTCTCTCAAGAAATGAAATCGTGTGCGTTTTTATTTACATGTAATAGCGTGTACATAATGATATTCAGTTTCGAGACTGCAGGGAGAATAAATGATTTTCTTCATAGATCCACATGCAAGTATAATATAATTTTAATATAAGCATATTTATATGTTTTATTTTGATCTTTTTAGTGAAATTGACAAATTCAAAAATAAGTCTGATCGTTTTTTCCCATTTGCACGTTCAAGCAATTCATTAAGATTTTTTTTCTAAACAACTTGTAGGCCTCATTGTGCCTCATTCGCTTCACGATTATATTGTTTGTTTCACTTTCAAATTCACAAATATGTTACCATTTAATTATTTTTAGTCTATGAGAAATTTCTTCAAATGTTTTGTTTTTGAAACGTGTACTTGAATGTGCGGTGTTTTGATTTTAAAACGTTAAATGCTTTAATTCCCTTTAAATGTAGCTCAATCATTATACGTACCGAAGAAGAAAATGATGTTTCTATTTCAAAAGGATAAGGATAATTCATTAATCAGCTGTAAATGTTGGAGCATTTCTTTCGTTAAATTTCCACTCCAGTACGGGATCTTCATCATGATTTTACTTTTGTGAGAAGCTGATATTAGATTTATTCATTAACGACCAATTAAAACTAAGTCATCTGTAGGCTACTACGAAATCAAATGATCTCATTTGAATAGAAAGACACGTTCATATATGCAAAAATTACTAAAATTTAATCGATAAACAACTGTAAAATTACACTAGTTTTAATGCATTGTTTACATCGGTGGGTCTTTGTGACGTCATAAATCCACAAAATCAAGAACGATAAGCGGGCAAGAATTTTTTCAGGTGCTCAGTTTTCACGGTTATTTCTCAGTAATGCAAAGGCAAAAAAATCTTACATCATGTATTTTAACATTTGTTTATACCAAGCTTTATATTCATGAAAGAAAATCATAGTGTTAAAAATCGTTTCATATGACCTTTAATTGTTTTGCAAATTCTACCACCACATATGATCGATGGAAATCAGATTTGTGCAAGATATTAATGGCATTAAATATATAATAATTAATAGAAATCTATTGAGCTTTTATACATAGTATATGCAGATTTCTGCTTTGGGTTGATTTCAATATTCATTTTATTTTGATATTTTCCCTTAAAATTTATTTCAAGAACATAAAATATCTTGTCTTTGATGTGATTTACATTGATTTGGGTCAATAATTAAATATATCATGGTATGAGTCAAATCACATGCAAGACATTATGTTATTGTTTTGATATCTCTCTTATGTGTCAAGCTGGGTTTTGCTTGCATCAATACATCACCATGCATTGTTTCATATACATGTGGCAGAAAGATTTTCTTTGAATTTATTCATGAATTTTTATATACTTATTAAAGTTATTATTTATTTGATACTAAAATGTTGATGATATTTCTATACAGCATATGATGGAAAGCAGTCCATTTATCACTTTTTCATTAACAGAAAAGTATCCATACTTCATTGCTGTAATGTCAACTGGCAAGGGGAACATGGTCACCTAATTTTTTCTAAACATTGCATATTTTTGGATACAGGATGATAACTAATTTAATGTAACTAATGTAATGATGGTATGGAAATGTTATTTTTACTGGTATTCCATAATGATTAGTGACATATTTTGATATGGAAAGTTTTTATAAATCACATCATTTCAATGATAAAAGATACTAGTATACTGAAGGCTTTAATTTACATACGTACATATAAGGTAATTTATATATCGTGATATATAATGGAAATATTTATTATTTTGGTTGTTAATTTCATTGGTATACATGTAATTTCAATTGATAGATTATATCTAAATGTGGTTACATTTTTATTTCTTTGATGACGGCTGATTTATCATGTGAATATGGAAAAGTAGTACATGTGAATATGCTATGCACAGCTTGTCTCAGAATCTGGATATTTTTCTGATGTTTCTTTTAGTTGATAAGCATTATTAATTCATTGTTTAGGATAGTTACAGAATTTGTAAAAAGTCAATCATGATTAATGTTTTAGCTTACAATACATATGAAGATTGAGAAGTTTGCTTTAAAACATAATACTTACATATTCCATTTATAAACTAATTTTTACACTTGTTTAGCATTTGTTTATTTCCATATCTTTCGATGACAAACACATTTCTTTCCTCAAAGAATAAATGTTATGTATTCAAGTCCTTTTTTATATAATTTGAAACTTCATTTTCTAAGTTCTTGATTTGCACTGACCAATTAACAATACATATTATGTGTCCAGAGCTAGCTATAACAAGTCATTAGAACTTGACATATCAATACGAATGGCTTCATGGTAACTGTAATATGTGGGACAGACATGGACGTGAATGCCATTTGGAATTGCGCTATAAACATGGTCAATCAAAGTTCTATTTTCTGTTGTTGGAAAATCTACCAATTGGTGATATCCAAATTCTTTCATGAATTTCTGAATTGGTGTGGATGTAGTAGTACTCAACAAGTTTTCATTGAAATCACCCAAGATGATATTGTTTCTCGAAGTTTGATGTAGTATATTCAAGAGAAGTTCCAATCTTTGGAGGAAATTTTTGGTTGTATACACACTGGGCTTATAAATGATAACAAAAGTTATCTCAGTGTCTATATCTTTGAGCATCAACCCCTCTATATCTCTAATTGGCATCGGAATCTTGACAAATGGGCTTCTTTGTTTTATGTATGCTGCAACCCCTCCTCCTTTTGCTTTATGCAGATCTCTGATTTGATCATTTTCTCCAACATAAGACTGTTTTCGTGACACATGATGCAACACAAAGTCATCCAAGGCAAACTGTTCCAAACTATCACAATCTGACATCCACGTTTCTGTCAGACATATTAAATCAGAATTTCTAATTCTGGTGTCATGAGCTAGCTCAAGAAAGTTTTGTCGTAAACTTTGAATATTGATCAATACAATGGACCTAAACGGTAGAATTTGACTCTCATAAGTGAAGAGACGTGGCATTTTTGACAATGCATCAGATATTTTCTTATCAGCATAAATTTTCTTATGGAAGATTTCTTCGCTTTTAACTGATATACAAAGACCTTTTTCTGATGTTACTCTACTTAAAGCTACGTAAGCTTGCCCTGCTGAAAAAGTGCGGTTCAAATCAACAACGATCTCTGTTGTTGTCATACCTTGCACCTTATGTGCTGTACATGCCCAGGCAAGTCGTATAGGGAATTGATGTCTTACGAAGTTCTTGTTCGATGAAGTCCTCATCTCTTCTTCGCAACGATTTACTGTCACAACATACACTTCTCCCATCCTTTGCCCTGTATTTTTCCCTACATTTTCATTGTCAAAAGTGATATCTATGGCTTTTACATCATTGTCTGTGTTTTTCATTATTTTGACAATAGTTCCAGTTACCCCATTGACAAGACCATCTGCAACACAGATATTGCGTATCAGCATAACTTTGGCATTAACAGACACCATCAATAAGCTTGACATTCCATCACTTTTACAGCGAACAAATGGGGCATCTCGTAAATGCATCTTTCCACTGGTCTTATCCCTTTCAAAATCCATAGCTGGTACTTCCAGAATATCTTCACACGTCTTTTTAATCATATGCAAATTAAATTCATTCACCTCATCATTTGTAGAAAATACATGGAGGGCATTGTCATTTCCATCTTTCACACATCTTTTAAGCATTTGAAGAACTTGATTATCTAGATTTACATCAAGGGTTCTGGTTCGTATCAAATTCAAATTTTGCGCAAAAGAGACATCTTCCTTCTGGCGCATGATTTCATCTAATTGTACTAGTTTGAAATATTCATTCCAGAAATCTTCCGGATAAGAATTGTTCTCCATGTATAATCTCTCATCATGACGCTGCTTTACTGGTGGTAGTTGAAAGAAATCCCCAACAGCAATGACTGAAACACCTCCGAACGGCATCTTGCTTCCCTTTATTTGAACTAGTCTTTCATGTATATAATACAAGAGCTTTTTGTACACCATAGATACTTCGTCAATGATGAGGATTTGCAAATTCCCTAATTCGGCTCGAATAGGACTGAGGCTTTGCTCTCTTAACGGTTCATATGGGATTGACATGTATTTATTTAAACCAAATGCATGGTGAATTGTGCATCCCCCTATGTTAAATGCTGCAGTCCCAGTGAAGGCTGTAAGCAAAACACAAGTTTTGTCTGGTTCTGCACTTGTTTTTTGCAGGATTTCATTTGCTACATTTTCAATGCTTTTGATAAGATGACTTTTCCCAGTACCAGCTCCACCTGTAACAAATATGTGGAATGGCTTTGGTTTGCTATGATCAAGTGTTTCAAGGCACCAATTCCTCACGTAATACATAGTGTCTCGCTGTTTCTCATTAAGATTTCTTAGCATTGGCTTTATTTCTGCTTTTGTATTACTCTTTGTTACAGTGTATGGAACATCATAAGGAATGTCAGATGCTGATAGATCTGGGATGTTCTGATTGTTTTCATTGTCAACTATTCTCTTGTCTGTTTTCCTCTTGCAAGTGTCTCTATTTAGTTCTGTTTCAGGACATAACATTGCCCATGCATCTTCAACATCCCCTAGATTTTCATACATCTCTGCTGCATCATCTAAAGCTTTTTCATTTGGTGCATATCTCCCCAAGTTCTCATCAACAGTTTGCTTAACACAGACTAGATTTTGTGTTCCATTTAAACTTACATGTCCATGTTCATAAAAGGCTTGGTATGTATCAAATCCAAGGGGCTTTAACTGACACATATCACGATGTGGCAAGAATAGTTGCAGCACTGACTGATAATATTTTTCAGGGCTTTTCTCTTGACTAAACCTTGGATATCGAATCACAGCTGGTTCTGATTTTGACCGTCTTTGAATGTAACCTTTGTTATCTAACAATTCATAAACTCCCTCTCGTTCTGTTTTCGGTATTTGAGATTTTGCTAAAACTCGAAATTGTGAGCAAAATGTCGCAAGGCACATACAGGGGAAATCAGAGGTAAGGGGTCTGGCTTTGTATCGATCAACAATACTTGTCATCCATAGTTCATCTTCAGGATCATTTTGAAGAGAGGTTTCTTCTTCATAATCAGTCTGTGATTTTTTCTTAAAAAGAGAGAGTGGCTTCGTTAACCTTGTGGGATTTTCACCAACAGGTATGAAGATAACTTTTCTAGAACATTCACGCATCCGTAAATTGCATATTCGATATACAGCTTCTTGTACACTAACTTCACGGTGATTGAGATACGCAGATCCAATCTTTTTCATGGTTTGTTTTGCATTCATATTGCCTTCAGCAGCTTCTATCTTTGTCTGTTTCAAAAGCATGCCCATTTCACGTTCTGCTTTTGATATATATGAAACAACATAGACAATGCAACTGAAAGGATCCAACACAAACTGTATATCAAGATTTGCATCCCAGCATTTCAATAGGTATGGATTGTATTGATTAATCCACAACTCGTTTGGGTTTCTTTTAAGAACAACTGTCTGCTTTGAAGTAACAACATTGTAAGCTTTCTCATAAATATCTTGTGTTAATTGTAATGCATTCAAAAGGTCAATTGTAGTTGTTCCTTCTTCTAATTGTTCATTTTGGATTTTTTCCCAAATACTCAGCAGAATGTTTTTTGCTTGATTCTTATCCATTTCAGTTTCATCATCGTTGTCTTCCATTGGGGAAGAAATGAAGGTTTGGGAAGATGGTGGTCTTGGAAAGTTAAAACGACATTCTTTCCCACCTTTTCTGCAAGATTTTGAATGTTTTTTGCTATGCTGTTGAACCTGAAGAACTGTCTGATGTAATTCATCATCTTCTAAAGGGATTGAGCATGTTACATATTTGTCTATAAAATCACACACGGCTTGTTTCCCATTTTCTAATAACTTTGGAGCATCTTCAACCCAGAACAGGCAATGAACATGTGGTGATCCCCTTTGTTGGAATTCAACCCTGTAGAAGTAATCCTTTATTTTACCAATTGGGTTTAAGGGGCTCAAAATAACTTCATGAAGAAATATGTGAAATCTGTGCTCAAACATTCTCGCAACTATTAAAGGATTTGATTTCAAAAGTTTGCTTTTTTCTGTCCAATCCAGTTCATCTGCTTTCCTTTCATCATCCTGCTGTTTCAATAATTCATTTAAAATTTCACTCCAACGGAATTCAGCTGAGGAAAATGAACAAAACCAGGTTGGAATTCCTAGTTGTCTCAACATTGCAAACAAATCCTTTTGTACATTTTGCCAAAATGAAGGTGTACCCCTTATCGGTTGCAAAAACCGCAACGCGTCGTCACTTTTCAAAAGTTTCTTTAAAGATTCAGGGTCTTGAAGCATATTTGAAGTGATTTGTGTTCCATCTTTTGTTTTTTCAAATGACTTTCTAAGGGAGATTTGAGTTTTGTCAATGACCTGTTTTAGTTCAGACAAATACTGACTAAAAAAGATGTAATCAATGTCTTGTGCAAACCTTTTGTCAGCATGCATGAGCCTATTGTTGAAGTACCTAGACAATGTTATATTTAATCCTCTTTCTTCTGTCCAGGTATTCTTCCCATCTGGGAATAAGTGGGGGAAAGATTTTGCTTCATTTCCTTTCTCCTGAAGCATTTTCACTGGGTTTTTACCTTCAGCTGGGGCAATGTTATATATGTCATCAAAATAATGATCTAACACTTCTTGTCCAATATCTGTTGGCTGTAGGCATGTGTCATACTGAACTCCAGAGACAGTCGTATCTTCATTTTCTTCATTTAGATCCTCATGTTTGCCCTCATTTTCACATTCATTGAATTCCAACTTCTCTTCAATTTCAGAATCACTTATTGTTTCGCTATGAAGTATTGTTGTGTTTTCATACCATTCATTGTTTTCCTTCAAATAATCCAAAGCTTTATTAATATGAGATGGGTTAACAAATTGGTATTCATAATGACCCTTGTACAAAAGCTTTCGTTTAAGTTTTACTTTGAGGATCATGTCATCTTCTTCATTTCTGGGCAATTTCTCCACTGCTTTTATATCAGATGGAACACAAACAACGGGTCCATAAATAGCATTTTGACCTCCTTTTGGTAAGGATGCTATTTTCATGAATGGTATGTGCAAACAAACCAAATGCTTCTCCAAATTATTCAGTTTTTTCAAAACTTCAGGAATGTCTGTTAGTTCCAAATTATTTATGGCACTTTCAGCTGGTAATTGTCCATTTGAAATCTTTCTGTAGCACGTTCTGCATAACCATAGGGATGAATTTGGGCAATCTTTATCACAGGTTTTATTGCATTGATGCATGTATTTGTCTGATATACATTTTTCAGCAGTAAGTCTTATTGAATCTGATTTGTTCTCGAAATGGTTTGACTGAATTCTTTGCACTTGATTTTGAAACAAAAGTCGTTGACAACAAGCACATGTGTAACTTGGACCCTGCTTTTTTTTCATCATGAAATTCTCTAATACAGAATCATACAGTTCAAGCTTCTGAGTTGTTTTTTTCTTACTGTCTGATACTTTCTTTTTCACTTCAGGTTTGGTTTTATATTTCATTTTATTGTTCTCTTTCTTTTTTTTCTTAAATTCCTCATTCATATAGTTATTCCTGCTTTGACTTTTCAAATCCTCTTGAAATTTAGGACAACTTGAATATTTGGGTTTGCTTTGCTTTCTCTTGGATGCTCTCACTTCATCATTAGTTTTGTATTTACGTCTGTTCTGTTCCTTCAAATTGTCATTAAATGTTGAGCTTTCATATCTAGTTTTACTTTTCTCTTTCATGGTTTCTCTGTAGAAATAATTTGTTTTATATTTCTTAACACCATTTTGCTTGACAGATTCTCTATGTTTTTCATCTTCATCATATTTTCTCTTGCTGCACTGTTTTAAGTAATCTCTGTACTTCTTATCATCCCTGTACTTTCTTTTTCCTTTGTCAAGTAATTCATTTCTGTAAGAAGCATTCTCTTTGTATTTTTCCTTCCCTTTTTGAATTAAATTTCTTCTGTACCTAGCATTTCTCTTGTATTTATTGGAACTTGATCGCAGTATTTTGTCCCTATATTCCTCATCAGTTTTGTATTTATTTTCAGAACGGTTTCTGTGTTTTTCTGACATTTTTTTCTTGACATCATCTTTAGCATTGTGCATTTTTTTTCCCGCCAACACATGTTTCCTGAAATGCATACTTGTTTCATAGCGCTTGTTATACCAGTCTCTCTTTCTCTTTCTCTCCCTATCAATTTTATCTGTTTGCATAGCTGTTTCAGAATTATCTGTTTGCATAACTGTTCCAGAATTTCTTGAAGATGATGTTGAAGCTTTAGTCTCTGTGTTAAGTGCACAATGATTGACAGCAGGATTCTTGTTGAATACAGAAACAACCACATCATAATGATTTCTGTTTACATGATTTAGATATATTGCCCCATCTAAAGAACTCCATGTTTTGTCTATGAGGTTGCCACTGTACTTTGACCACTGACTATCCTCAAATGTAAATATTGGAATGTTCAACATGTGAGACATAGCTATTACTTCAACTTCTGTTGCCCATGAACCTAATGTCCCCATAGCTTTTACATAGCTTTGAAAACATAGATTTGATCTTAGGAGTTTTTGAAACATTGCTTTATTTTCCATTAAGTACTTGCACATTTCCAAGCGGATCTTATCATGTGCATGATCTGAACCTGACAAATAGAAAGAGACTGCTCTAAAAAAGCAATTCCCATCTCCAGGAATTTTCTGACAGCGCAATGGTTCTCCTGCAGCAGCAATACTGACACCTTGTGGAATGTTGTCAGCTTTGAAAATTTTCACATAAGCGCTTTCTAATGTTGAAAGGAACATGTTCAAATTGGGTGTGTATTGGCTTTTCAACAAAAGTGATCGCTATATCTTCTTCAATATCTATGTTTTCAAATGGAACATTGTCCAGACATACATTGGAGGATGTGCAATTGCAAGTTACTCCAGTAATCTCGCATTGGATAGCACTTGTTATTTCCATAGAGTGTGCCAAATCCATTATATGCTTGTAAACACCTGATAAATTATTGACGAAAATGCATGTACTTTTCCCTTCAGGCATTAATTTCCCAGTGACAGATCTAGAATGTGAATCAAATAGGAAATAACTTCCTCTCAGTTTCCCGACAAGCATGGTATTTTCACGAAAACAAACAAAACACCCATCCCTTTCATACAAACATGTTTGCAGTGCTTCCATGAGACTTTTGGCATTGAATAAACTTAAATCAGGTAATTCATCATCAAATTTTGATTGAATCAATGTGCTTATAGGCTCATGAAAATCAAAAGAGAACATCTCATTGTGAATTTCAAGTGCATTTGGAAGATCAGAAATAAACAGGTAATGATGGGCTATATTTGTGTATCTCTGCAAGTTTTCATACAATTCATTCCCTGTCATTAGAATTTTGTCCATGTCTGCTGCACTCCATAGATGGGATGATTTTAACTTATGATAAGACAAAGCTGATAAACAGTTTGGAACACACTGTAACCCAGCAGTTGTACCAAAAAGATCATATCCCTGATTAAAATTTCCTTGGACAGTGGGCCATGGGTTTTGAACATCAAAATCATTGTCAAATTGTGATGTAACCACAGTGTTTAAATCTTGTTCATCTGTTCTTATAAAGCATGATTTTTGATCATTTGATGAAAGAATAGAATGTTTATTCTTCTCACAAGCTATCTCCTCATTCAATATTAGATTGGCTTTGGAAGATTTTGGGCAGGTTGAAGTTTTGCTGTTATTGTTGACATGATTTAGAGAAAAAATTTCTATTCCATGTTTTTCTTTTTCAGTAACCAAGTCAGTCTGATATTTGTTAGCAACCAAGTTAGAACGTTCTTTGCCTATTACCAAGTCAGATAGTGCTTTCTCTGTTACCATGTCAGACCATTCATTATTAGTAACCAAGTCAGAACATTTTGCATCTTTTGTGAAATCAATATCATCATTCATAGATAATACTGAGTGCGTCTGATCTGCAAGGCATGGCAACTTGCCATCTTTGTGCCAGGGTACCCTTAGAGGAGTACAGACCGAATCAGAGACAGATACTTCCTCAGAAGTACTCAATGAAACGGAATCAGAGATCGGTGTCGTACACACGTATATGGTACTCAGACTTCCCTGAGAAGATGCAAAACTCAGAGCATTACTTGAATTCATTTTCTCAACCGGAGAGGCCTGAATCTTGGCCAAGGGTTCTCCCAATGAAGAGCAGACCCCCTCTGTGGAATCATCATGGGTTGAGCAGCAAACTTTCCTTTCCTCATTCTTGGCTTCAGATTGAGCATCATAGTCTTCTCCTCTTTTACGGATTTTGTCTTTCTCTTTCTCGTTTCGAGCATTTCTTCTTTTTCGTTTGGGCATCTAAATAAATCAGAAAATAATTATGCACAAAAATCATCTATTAAAATCAAAGGCCTGAAGGGCCATAATGGCTTACGGGTTTGATATGACTATATTTACATGGATCGAGTATGATTCCCGCTTTTTCTTACGGAAACTTTAGTTTATTTATAGCTCTATAGAAAGTAACTAGGTACATGTAATTCATAGATCTATAGAAACTAACAGGACCGATATCAACATGCCCCATTTGTTGATTGGTCGAACCTTAGTGACCGAAACAGACAGGATTGAAATCTAGACGCCTCTTTTATCAATTGGTTGAAACCACCATTGCTTTTAGGAAAATCATAGACTGCATGAAATAATTATGATGATGTCAGACTCAAACTCCAATATGAGACAATTTGCTTCTTTCTTTTATCCAATGACTGAAGTACATTAACTGTAAATTCATACAACGATATAGGACACAAAAAACATTTAAAACCAACATGCTCTCAAATATAAGTATACCTTGTATTCCTACGCACTATGAACTTGCGCGAGAGTTGGTGCACGGTGCGACGTAACAGCGCCACAGCCAGCGCGAAATCACTGCGCGTAAAAATAATAATAAAAACAAAATTTAATTAAAATCAATTACTGCACTATAACTTTGCAGTCAATCTCTCTTCACATGACATGTGTACACAGTCATTTTCAGAGGCATACTATACGATGTCTCTATGTTATAGTAATATGACATCGCTTCCGTATATGACTTGCAATCAAGCTTAACTGTATATTGTTTTCTTATTTGAGTACATTTGGTCTCAAGTTTCCAATGTTTTTACGACAAATAAACAGTTCAATCATAGCACAACCAAGGTAACTCCATCGAGGGAACATTGTGCTATTTTTAGATCTTGGAAAATCCCCAACATTCGATAATGGCGGAGGTGTCGAAGAAGGCACATTATATTAAACCAAGTAGTAATTTCCCCTCTATATATGCATTTATTACCGATTTATAATCCCAGTTTCAATATATCTCAATCATAAGTTCAGTCCTTTAACCGTTAAACACTTTCCCCCTTGCTGAGATCGATGTCGATCGAAGTTAGCGACGCTCCCTGTGGGTGCAAACGTTTATATGAAGATTGAACGAATTAACGACAAATTTACATTTACTTATCACTGTTAGGATCTGAAATAATTGGGAAAAGATTTTTTGCTTATAATACATGTATGCATAGCGGAAAGCATGGCGGCACTGTGTGATGCATGGCGGGGGCCTATACCTCTATGCAAAAACGGCCTAGGGAAAACACTGCATTTAATATTCATTCGCGTTAGATTTCGAGTTTATTTAAATAAAGTCAATTCATATTGGTTACAATAACATAAGTGATAATAACATATGGAAAATATAATTTTGCTAAAAGATATTTATTTTGAACAACAAACAGTTAACTTTGCAACATTCGAATAGAACTATTTTTTGTCGCGCATGTTCAGATAACTGAACTCTTTGCCGTAAAGATTATCCGGCAACTAGATGGCCGTAAGCCATAAAAACCAATTATTCATTGGTCAATGGGAAAATTAAAGCACCCACATTTTATGAAACCATTTTATTAATGTTTTTAGAACTTGTCCAAAAATTTATTTTAGACTAGTATTCTGTATAAGGTTTTCTTGTCCATTATTTTATTTTGACCCTACATATAAATTAATTTTATCTTCAATCTGTCCAAACACTTAAAAATTGATAATGTCATAAACTATTAAATATATTTATTTAAAATTAAAGTGGACCAATTTGAGTATTTAGCATGAAAAGAGACCATATGAGACTAATACTAATGAACAAGAGCAATATTCTGACATATAGCATTCATCAAGTGCTATTTTCTCAATACATGTCTGCTAAACAAATACTGAAAATTGATATATAAGGTAGTGCAAAAAATATTGACCAGCCAATGGTAGATATAGCTTTAAAAATCTGTCATGCAGACATATCTTTTTGGTTAAATGACCTTGACCTTTTGTTGTTGTGAGCATTGAAATGAAAATACATGACATCATACGCTTCAAAAAAGAGTTAAATGTGATTCAAAATGACAATCGCATTTGTCCATCAAAAATCATTTAAGATAATTGTGAGTGGAGTATTAGCCATATTGGACGAAAAGAAAGAGAAGATATGCTCCGAATGCATTCACAGTTTTTATCTCTTCAATTCTTTTACAAGTATTCATACACAAGCTTTGGTGTAAATATTGGAATTTTCACTGCAGCATTTTCTTACGAGGAAGATTTTAGAAGACTAAAATTCCCATAAAAAGCCAAAAAAAATCTACTTTGAAAAAAAGTTTCATTTTTTATTGTTCAATGTGGTTCAGTGGATATATCTTAGCGAAAAGGGATATATAATATCAAAAGTTTGAAGACGAAAACAAACAGGTGTGAATACGACACAACATAGATGTTAAACCTTACTTGAACTTTCAGATCTGATAAGCAAAACAGCAGAACTGTTAAACTAACCGGCTGACAAATGGGTCAAAAGCATTATACAGCGTACACTTGTTGGTTTAGTAAAGCATTGATTAAATTTTTATCAACGTTGTGGTAAGAACATAAATTGACACGAGGTTGTATAAGATAAATCAATTACATGAAATACTTAAATTTACATTCCCTTTATATTGATGAAATCAAACTCAAAGATCACAATACCGTGCATAACCTGATATTCAAAGCATACAAGTCTCTAAGGAAAAATCAAAGGCTGGAACGGCCACAAAGGCGTCGAGCTGACATTTTTTTCTTTTATATAGAATGATACCAATAATTTGAATTTCTGTACTAATAGTCATATCAAATGATATTAGACTTAGAATAGAAAGTATATGAATTATGTTTTCTGCTGCTTTAAAAAGCAAAAATCAGTAATTTTCTTATAAAATAGGTAGTGGTGGTTTTTTAATACAATAACTCATCCTAATTGCAAAAATCGAAGAAATTTCAAAGTTCAAAAATAATATGTTTCTTTCTGCCTCAAACAGTCTTTGAACAACTTTCACAGGTTCATAATTTGAATACAGTAACAGTGTGTCCCTAATTATAATAATAAAACATACATTTATTTATTTCAATTCCTGTTTGAAACAAGATTTCCTATGGTATGGTTGTTTACAAACAAATCCACAACACGTGCTATCTATAATGCTCGACCAAACTAACTGCATTATCGAGTTCATTTTTTGCAACGAAATTACTAGATACGTTTATCGCTTACATTTATTTTGGAGACCGTGCCCGATAACAAAGAAATTTACATCTAAAATGTTATTTCTATCGGGCACGGTCTCTAATTAAAATGTAAGTGATAAACTAAAATAACATCTAGTGAATCTTTACGCTTAGGCTTCATTGTATTCATCCGCCATTTCTTCAAATTTATTCTTATGCAATGAGTTGTCAATCACCAGGGAGGCAAAGCTGGGTTTTTTTGTTCACAATTTAGTTGAATAAATGGAGAAAAAAATCTTAAAATACGTTTAATACTTTTAGGAACTTATTTTTTATGCGCATTTAAAAGGCGGTGCAGCGCAAGAATTTTTTGACGATTGCCGATCCAGACGATCGCTAGAAGGCTGCCGAGCATTAGCTCGACGCCTTAAAAATTATCCTTATTTGTTATTGTTTAAGATAAATCTTATATGTTCATTTTCATAGATAACTTGAAACAAAGCAGCTATCATACATGTTTCACTTAAAACAACCTCTCATTCCCTATTCTTAGGGGCAGACAAAAACTGTTCCTTTAGGCATTTAAGAAAAAAAAAAGATTTGTATAACACTACAAATGTCCTAGCAGGTGATCAAAATTTAAATGTCAACTTTAGTACATGTATAACATTTGTTTGATAGTAAATTACTTATAAATTCCTGAAAATAACTTATTTTCTGTTAACTTCAAGAGGCATAACTCTCCAATTCATCAGACTGAATGGGAGGTAAAACTTGGCCTGTATTTTGTAAGAAATATATTTTTAAAAATAAACTTTCCATACCCATCATTTCAACAGTTAAAAGCAAAAACTTCAAATTTCCCATTCTATCCTAACTTTAAGAGTCATACCGGTAACTGTCAACAATCATCAGACTAGAACTAAATTTTATCTTAATCTGTATTTCCTCATAAAAATCCTACATATAAAATATCAGTATTATATCATCCCTTCAAAAGTTACAAAACAAAAGCTAAGAGTTTCTCATTCCTCCCAAAGCATAAGGCATAACTCCATCAAATATCATGAAACCACTACCCATATCAAACTCAACCTGTATATTCATGATATACATCCAAATATCACTATGATTTGAATTTGTGCAAAAGTACTAGATGTTGAGAAAATGACCAGAAAGTGTATACATGCATTGCTTTTTGTTCAAAGTTCAAGAGGCATAACTCTGTCATAAACATCAGTCTGTATATACATCCATATATCAAATTTGAGTTGAAAGTGTGCAACAGTCGCTGAGATAATCATCAAACAGTGAAGGATGACAGAGAGACAGACGGAATGAATAACACTATATGTTCCAGCCCTTTGATGGCAGGGGCATAAAAATTCAAGAAACTTTAGAAGATATATCACATGACTAATGTTTATTTCTCCTGTTTCAAATCCTGAATATATAATTTTCATTTAAATAATCTCTGGCTTTTATATAAGAAAACATTCTATTGAAATGCTTATGAGTGATTTTGCTTAGTCAATAATTAATTTTACAATCGATAAGTTTATTGCCTTATTAAGAAAGTTAAAAAACTGTTTCTCATTTCTAATGATAAAAATAATCACATAGCTTTTGTTTATGCAGCTTCTTAATAATATAATAATGATTAAATACGAAACATGAACAAGCAGACGAAGGGAAAACCATTTTTGGAAACCAACATAAATTACAACATTAATGTTACAACTCTTCCCACTTAACTTTTTCAAATGTTTTCACAATATCTTTAAAAAATGTTCAAACTTCATAGAATAATATTGACTTGATAAATATCAAACCCTACAACACCCCTCCCCTTATATAAAGTAAATCAAATATACGTGTGAGTCGCTGGCCATAACCCTTACTTTTCTGTAGCTGACAAAGTATTATAGAAGATAATATATTACATCTTCTTCCAAAATAGCAGTCTAATTATATTGTGTCAGTACAATTTTTTTAACATTTCATAAATTAAAACAAAATGACCATTTCAACCACAACCTGTATTAAGAATCACTACCCTATACACTACATAAAGATTTTGGTCCAGCCCTAGAATAAAATACCTATGTTAAAAGACATGAGATTTAAAATTCAGAAAGATGGATTCCTGTTTTAAAAAATTATGAAATCAGTATCTCTTACAAATATGTCGCATAGAGAGGAAATTTCAAAATATTATGGTATACATATGCTTGAACACAACAGATCCAATTTGGCCTTGTCTTAGAGTCAAAACCAATACACAAGGAAACATGACATTTACAATTTTACTGGGAAATTTCCAAGTAAACATAATAATGTAGTCGTTTTCTTTTAACCCCCCCCCCCTCCCCCCACATGTGCAAGAAATATACAGTGAAGTAAACATTTTTTAAATTGTCCCCACCCTAGAGCTAAAACCCCAGACCAAGTAGACATGTATTTCACAATTTCAGTAAAAGGCTTCATGGACATCATGACCATGTCTTCATCTTTTCCGCTCACATGTGTATAAATAGAGAAAAATTTTAGTTTTGGGTTTTTTCCCCCTTTTTCTTGCATATTTAGCTCAACTGTGACACCCCGGGGGGTTTCAGAGCCTAAATTTTACAATATTGATTCTTCTTAATGTAAATGCTTCACACCAAAAATGCAACAATTGGCCTAACAGTCTTTAAGAAGTTAAAATGTAAATTTAACACAGGACGACAGACAAAAGTCATTATAGAAAAGATCACCTGGATAACTCATTCCACTTGAAAACATCCAAGATCATATGGCAATATTAAGGACTTGCACAAGTCTGTGCATTTGACTGTTATCATAAAAACAGCATGGTACCTTAATTGTATGCGTACTTTTATAAAACAATTTCTACATTCATTATATATATATTTTGTCTTCTGTTTGCATTGGAAATGTGCAACCAAACATTCCTTATGAAAACACTTTGCTAAAACATAAGCACAAATGCAAAATGATTATTTTTCAATGTAGATATCTTGGATATATTCCCTTTTATCAATTTCAACCATATTTGTTTCACAGGTACGTGTATTTTTAATAAAAATCATGAAAAAATGATGGAAGCTATCACTTAGGACACACTATAAATGTTTTGATTAGATCTATACTATAATCCTGTAGATTGTACAAATGTCATCTGCTTCATTATATATGGAATGGAGTTGTGTAACCTTAACCTTTACATGTATTGATAAGTATTGTAGTACTAAGGATGGTAGAGTTTATGCCTGTTTTGTTGATTTTCAAAAAGCTTTCGACATAGTGATTCATACAAGAATTAAAATTAAACTCCTCAAAATTGGTGTAGGAACAAACTTTTATAACACTATCAAAAGTAGGTACTTGTGTCAGACTAGAACATAACATCACAGACTTTTTTCCAATAAGAATGGGTGTAAAACAAGGTGACAATCTTAGTCCCAACTTATTAAAAATTATCATTAATGATATCCCGAAAAACTTGCACTTGTCTGCCGATCCTGTGTTTTTAAACTAAAACCCAATCAAATGCTTGATGTATGCGGATGATATAATTTTATTATCTTCATCAGCAGATGGTTTGCAACAAAAGCTTAATTAATACATGAATCTTGCAAAAATACTGCAATGATTGGTGTCTCAATATTAATACATCCACAACCAAGATAATTGTTCTCAATAAAGCAGACAGACTCTCTAAATCCAAATTTAACTTTGCTGATTTTGAACTTAAATGTGTCTCTGAATACTGATACTTAGGTGTGTCATTTTCTTCCTCAGGCTCATTCTCCTTTGCTCAAGAGCAGCTTTATCAAAAAGCCTTAAAATCATTTTTCAAACTAAAAAAAAGGATTTTATTTCTCTGAATCCGGACATCAAAACCACAATTCACATTTTTGATCATACTATTAAACCTAGTTTATTGCATAAATCTGCAACAAACTTTGCTGTTCTATCTGAACTAGGAAGATTTTCCTTACATATTTATAATTTGATATCATAAGATCTATGTTAAGTTATTTGTACTATTTGAGAATCAAAGTCAATCCTTTCCACTTGTATAATGCTTATTGTGAATCAAAACAGTTGTTTCAACAAAATACTCCCTCCTGGTATGTCTCAATTCAATTTTTAACTATCAGCATTGATGGCAAAAACAATTTACTGTCAGTAACAATTCAAAAATTCAAAATAGCAATTAGAGACTGTCTATTTAAATACTATATTAAAGAATGGAATTCTAATTTTACAATACACGCTGACAGAAAACTAAGTTGCTACAGCACTTTTAAGCAAAATTTTGGCCAACAGAACTATCTAAGATTACTGAAATTTTTTTAGCAGATTTCTGCTCAAAGACATAATATTGAAAGAGGACGATATCAAGACATTCCTCGACAAGAAAGATATTGTAATTGATATAATGTCTAATCAGTGGATGATAAAAAACATTTTTTACTCTCATGAGATCATAACAAGGCATTAAGAGATACTCTGTACAATTTAGCTGATGACTTTTGTAAAAATTTTCAATATATGGACAATGACCAAAAATTATACTGGCTTATGACAAATGAATATTTACAAGTACTTGTACAACTCAGTGAAATGATTCTCAAAGGTGGAATATAATGGTTATAGCTATGTATACATATATAATATGCAATATGTTTACTTTTGGGGGGGGGGGGGGGGGTGTTGATATGTTATGTATAAGCATACAGGCTTGAACATTTTTAGTACAAGTAGACCAGTCTAATCGACTGTGCAGGCACCGTCCCTAGGTACTTTCACTTTTCAGGCTATTTTGTTTCTGTATAGCTGTTGTGTTCACGCATTATTTCACACAGTTAAATGCATAAATCCCATACATATATTTCATTGTATCAATGACTCATTCTGCATATTGTTGCCTGTTATATGAACCTGGACATTGTGGGCTATTATTTCATTCATTATTTGTTATAATCATGATATTATTTTCTTTTAATGTATATGCCCCCTGATTGCCCTTGACTAATGAATAAATAAATATATATTGTATTGTACATAGCAGAACTAAGCATTACATTATTAATTTAGTAGTCATGGCAGTTAACAGCACACTGTTCATTTAAGAAGAATGTACAAATAACATGACATTCCGTATAGATCATTTTTTCGTATTAATGATCAATGAAATTTCTTAAAGTACCCATCTATTCCTTCTTGTGTATTTGACACTAATTTTCCGAGATCAAATAGACTCAAATGGTCAGGAAAACCCCAAAAAACGAAAACGAGGCTAACTTTCAGAGTGTTGTGTACCTTGGATAGTAATTCCAAAGATTATCTTTTTGACATACCGGTAAGAACATAAGATGTGTTGATGAAATAATTACAACTAAATCACAAGGCCATAATTATGTGTAACACCCGTCGTTTCCGATAAAACTTCAGAAACTTACGAAAACGTAAACAACACAAAAATACAATGCATTGTTGCATTGAGAATATTCATATGAAGCATTTTGTTTCATCATAATAATATCCAGTACTTACACTTAGAGCTCAACAGCTATCACATGTAATAGTGAAATGCAGTATAAGTAAAAACCAATTTAAACGAACACAAATGATGCAAACAATCACAATGACGCCTTCGCTAATGGCTCTCTCCCAGCAGATGGCGCGCTTTACGAGAAGGTATCTTGACAACTCGTACCCTGTAGAATATGTACCCAAAATTTCGGATACGTTTTTTCATTGTGCTTTGGACAAAAATCGTTACAAAATATGTTATATAGTAATATATCAATATGATTAACACGCTGATAAAAGGAAAAATCTTAACCAATGGATAAATTTGCTAACTGAAAGGAGGAGGGGGGGGGGGGGCGGAAAACCTAAAATGTTGTTATCACTGCTGCGACCCGTTCAAAAATCATTATTAAAACCCAAACTAATGTTTTCAATTGAAAACAGGACTGGAAAAATGTAATAAGGACAACTGCAAAATACGTCTGAACATGTATATATAATTTACATTTACATTCATTATATTGCACAAAAAAATACTAAAATCAACATGTCATTAAAACCTTTTAACTTTCCATGTAAACTAAGTAAATTTACAACACATAAATTAATATGTTAGATGTGATTCTGAACATAGCATTTCCTTTCCACACGATTTAGATATCCGATAATGTAATAGCTACTAGTGCAATGATAAATATTAAATAACAGTTGTGTTGGTACAAATTACATGTATTAATTAAAATACATGTGAAATACGCTAAAAGCACAAAAAGCTAACAGCTTTTGCGGATCGCTTGCCCTATAGGCGATTAGAAAGGGATGGCGTTTGTTTTTGTCGGTTTTTGTGTTGCGCTTACGTAATCACACAGAAAGCTCAAATACCTGTTTTATTTTAAATGCAGTCTGTATAATAACTATAATTCTCGTTTTAACGGATTTATCATTATTCAAACTCAACAGAAGATGAATTATACTGGTGTATAACCCAACGTTTTCTAAATGCATCAGGACACCCAAATAATTAGAACACCGTCAGTGGTAACTTCACGTAAATTGTACGCAAAAATCCTTTCGTTAGATGGGAAAAGGTACATGTTTAAAATTGCAACTTTATCACACAGTTTCAACTAGACACCTAAACAAGAACATAGCACCGAAATTTATTAGACCCTTAAGAACATTTTTCCCAGCGACAATTTGCAGCACCCCCCCCCCCCATCCCCAATAAAACAACACTCGTATCTTTAAGACACGATCCTTGTATATTAGATAATCGCTGACCGCTACTTAGTCCAGCCGCGACTATGGCATCCAACCCCACTTGATCACCGGAGAGGGACAGCTTACGTACAGTACACACATACATAGCTCTGAGAGCAAATAGATTTTAAATGCATGCAGCTTGATAGCTTAATGTATAACTAATAGACTTTTTTAGTTTGTATTTTGTGTTTCACTATAAACGAAAACAAATGTAAATATATTCTATCTATCTTTAAGGTAATAACAATTAGAAATCAACAAATATGACTTAAAACCACACTAAAAGCATGTATACACATAAAAAAGTTTTGAATTAAAGCACCCAGTATAAAAGGCCAATTTCTGTGCTAAACTTATGACAGTTGTACGCAAAAAGACTTTCGTTAACTTGCAAAATAAAAACAGCTCGGTACGTGAAAGCATCCGAAGCTTTTAACTCTCATATTACACACACACACACACACACACACACACACACACAGACAGAAAACCAAACAAAAAACATTGTAACAACATTTATAAGATCCTAACAAACAACTTTTCCAGCGACTGTCAAATCTAAATCATGAAATTGGGTAAAATTGTCAACTCGCTAACGATTTCATTAGTCATGCGCGAAGGATGATCTTCGTATAGCAGTTTAATCTTTGTGTTTTTTGCATTATTAGTACAGATTTCAGAATATTTTAGACGTACAAACCCAGAATAGATTTATGTCTGACGATGTTACTGATTTGGAATAATTTCGTTTTTATATATTCTTCAGAACAAATTCTTAATTTACACTTTTTTGTTTAATTTTGATTAAATTAATATAAGTTGAACAAACTTTATTAACGAAAAATTAAAACACTTATCGTTGTGCGGCTATATAAAATCAAACAGAAACATAAAAGACGCGAATCTTGTGTATAATACAACCACTGACCGCTAAGTAGTGCAGCCGTGGCCGATAAGCCGTGGGCGAGGACTAGGTTACGTAAAATCACAACAAACACATAGCTCAGAACTCGGGGAAATGAAATTTTAGCAATACAATGACTAATCAATCAAACAGAAATTTTTTCTTTTAACTTATAACCCAAATGATTTGGCACCAATGATATATGCTTGATATTACTTCAAATTGAGAATGACATTGCTTTCATTATAGATGAACGATTTCTAAATAGACACACTATCATTTAATTCAAATTAACAAAAATACACTTCTCTGTGTAATCTAAATAAAATATGTGACTTTGCATGCAGCTAAATAACTTCATATATGAGAGACGTAACTCTCGTGTATTAGGTAATCGCTGACCGTTAGGTAGCCCTGCCGCGACCATGGCTATCGACTTCTCGGCCGCGGACGAGGGATAGCTTACGTAATCGTACCCAAACACACAGCTATTGTCCCAGATGGATTTAAAATGCATGTAGTAGGATAATTAAAACGTATTACATAGATTCCCTTTTAAATCCGTTATTCGCGTTTTACGTACCAGATAAGAAGACGAACGTTTACATCTTTTGTTCTCGCTTTTTTAAGGATTGTGCACTATAATGACTTAAGAAAAATGACTTTAATCAATCAATTAAAAGCATAATTCATTTAAAAAAACCCAATTTATTATGAATTTAACCTCCTGTATAAACCAGCATACTCTCCGTGAAAACTTTATGCCAGTTGTACGCGTAATGACTTTCGTTAACTTGCCAAATAAGAGCAGATACAGGTTAACATGTAAATCTTTTCACGCTCATACAACACAACTCACCAACAAAATAACATTGTAACGACATTAATATGATCCCAATAAACAACTTTTTCTGCGACAGCAACCTCGAATTCCTAGCCGTTTTTTAGTTATTTAGCAAAAACTTTCAAGGGCTCTCGGCCCTTAATTATAGGGGCCAGCCCTTTTTTATTGGTGTCAAATGAGAGCCCTTGATATTCTGCACAACTTTTATTCTACATGTTTTAACAAATTATTTTTTGTTTAAAAGATACAAAGGAAAATATGACTAAATTTTCGCACTCTTCCGAATCCTGTTTTTTAACCCCCTACCTTTTCCTAAATAAGGAACGTAATCCAAAAACAAAAACCGATGTGCACAACTTCAATGTCTTTGTTATTCAAATTCGTTGGATTCCCATTCCCTGCTACCATAGTCTCGGAGCCTTTGTCTGGAAACCAAAGGCCCTAAATAATTTTAAAAGGGGAATAACTCGTTAACGGAAAGGGAATTCTAACTTTTATGAATTGATGAAGATAGTGTTTTGTAAAGTCCATTAGCCCTGAAAATTTGAGCAAAAACCGTTCAGAAATGAGCACGATATGAAGCCTCAAAGTTCGCGTCTAGGAAGAAAAAAAAAAAAAAAAAAAAACTAGAGCAAAGCTCGTTGCAAAGCAACGAGTGGGTCTTCCGTTAATGTCGGAAGTAAAGCTGGAAGTTCCTGTAAGAAGCAGAGCTCTTGAAACAATAACAAGAGTAACTAAAGTAAAAAGATGAAAAAATCGATTTATTCCTGGTGCGACTTATCAAAATCCGTATGATTTTAAGTACGACTTAACAAAACCCTTCCTGATTTCAAGAACGACTTAACAAAAAAAAATCCGAATGTGTTCAAGTACGACTTAACAATTATTTTTGGTACGAGTTAACTTTACTTTGAACATTACGCTATTTTTTAAACCAAGGACGCGGAATCAAAATTTCCGGAAAAATCAATTTTTAAACCCCGATATCTCTTTAATGCATTGTCCGATTTTAAAACGGATTCCAGTGTTAGATTCAGCCTGATAAGCTCTGTAAAACACATATTCATTTTTGATTTGATCAGAAAATTCATTTTTTCGAAAAATTTGTTTCACTTCCGGTTTCGACCGGAAGTGACGGATTTTTATTTCCAGCCTTATTGCACATGTAAATTGCCAAATTCATAACCACAGAAAATTTTAAGACTCTATCTTAAAGCATTTTTGAGAAATGTCGCGGACAAAATGACTTTTTTTTAAGTTTAAAAATGACGTAACGTCAAAACGGAAGTGACGTTGTTACAAAAACTTTAACATCTTTGAGGCATTATAATTGAACATAATCTCTGAAAGTTTCCTTTACATAAGTTGAAAACTTTTTGAGTTATGAAGCCGAAAAGGAGTCAGAAAAAAAAAAAAAAAAGAAACTAGAGCAAAGCTCGTTGCAAAGCAACGAGTGGGTCTTCCGTTAATGTCAAGAGTAAAGCTTGATGTTCCTGCAAGAAGCAGAGTGTTTAAATCAATAACAAGAGCAACTTAAAGTAAAAGATAAAAAAAAAATACGAATGATACTATGTACGAATTAACAAAAACCTTTACGATTCTAAGAACGACTTAACAAACAAATAATTCCGAAGGTGTCAAAGTACTTAACAAAAATCGAATTATTTTTGGTACGAGTTTGAACTTTACGCTATTTTTGAAACAAAAACGCAGAATCAAAATTTCCGAAAAATCAAATTTTAAACCCCGATATCTGTTATGCATCGTCCGATTTAAAAACGGATTTTAGTTTTGTACTCATCATGAAATATACCGTAGGTTATATATGTTTAATTTTTAATATTGAAAAACAATGAAAAACTAAAACAAGAGGCAAATGGGCCACATCGCTCACCTGAGGAACAATAGGTATGATAAAATCAGCTTAATGGAGTCACAATGCAAACTATCTGGACAATGTACAATAATACATGTAGATCCTGTATAAATAAAATCCATTCCCCCCCCCCCCCTAAATATTCTTATGTTTATAATCATTAGTTCCTTTTCTAAAAGGATGATTTTATAGTCATATCGCATGTTGAGTATTGCAGTTCTCAAAAAGATCCTTAACAAAAGTTTATATATGGGATATAAACCTACATCAAACTCTGAACCTTCTTGTGAGACCAAAGAACTGTCCTGGGGCCAAAGTCTTAACAATTATAAAGAATCATCTGTCTGATTAGTTTCTTAGAAGAAGATTTTAAAATATTTACTCTATATATTCCTATGTTAAACCCCCCACCCATTGTGGCCCAAACCTATCCCTGGGGTCATGATTTTCACAACTTTGTATCTACACTACCTGAGGATGCTTCCACATAAGTTTCAGCTTTTCTGGCTGATTAGTTTCTGAGAAAAAGATTTTTAAAGATTTTCTCTATATATTTCTATGTAAAAATCCATTCCCCCATTGTGGCCCCACCATACCACCTGGGACTATGATTTGAACAAACTTGAATCTACACTACCTGAGGATGCTTCCACTTTAATTTGAGCTTTTCTGGTCTAATAGTTTTTGAGAAGAAGATTTTCAAAGATTTTCTCTATATATTCCTATGTAAAACTTGATCCCCCTCTTGTGGCCCCTCCCTACCCCCGGGGGCCATGATTTGAACAAACTTGAATCTACACCACATGAGGATGCCTCCACACAAGTTTAATCTTTTCAGGCCGAATAGTCTTTGAGAAGAAGATTTTTGAAAAATACCAACAAATTTTCAATAATTCTCAATTATCTCTCCTTTAAAGAGGGTGTGGCCCTTCATTTGAACAAACTTGAATCCCCTTCACCTAGTGGTGCTTAGTGCCAAATGTGGTTGAAATCTGCCCAGTGGTTCTTGAGAAGAAGATGAAAATATGAAAAGTTTACAATAACGACAACTACAAATTGTGATCAGAAAAGCTCACTTGAGCCTTGGCTCAGGTGAGCTAAAAACAAAATAAAGGAAACATAATTGCATACTTTTATTGAAAAACAAATTTTCACAGCTAACAATTGTAAATTACTTTAAACAGCCATAATTTTGTTTGTTATAATTTCTTATCAAACACAAACCACAACAAGGCATGATGCTTTCTTAAAGTTCCATTACAGTAACTGTTCATGAATTATCCGATTTAATTTGAATTACTGGTAAATAGTCTGTAGAACACATTAAGGAATATGCATGTGGGTAGAGGTGACAGGTTAACCTCAAGAGCTGAAAAGAATCAACAGGTAAAAACCATGTGGCCACCAATATCTGAAATTAAAAAAATAAATAAGCTGTGTTAATACATGTACCAGTACTAATAATAGCTGTGTTTACATTAACATATGCATAGTATTTCTGAAAAAAAAAATACACTGACCATGCAGTGTAATTAGTATGACATATCCCGATACGTGACATTAGATGGCACAGGACAGTTTTTTTGATACATTTCATTGTAGCGTGGGGACGTGTGTCTTCGGAACCCTGTAACTAGAATTTCCTCAGTTCCCATTCAGCACAAATACCTTTAATTCACTCTTTATAAGGCCAATGACCAATTTCTGAAGAAAATTACTAGTCAAAACCTGTAAAATTTTCTACATACTGGTTTTTATGAGATTTTGACCCTATCATATTTTGCTAATTTTTCAGCTTTTAAGACCTCCCCCAGCCAATTCCCTGCAAAGGGTTGACCTTCTGTACGATGTGCATGTTGCACCATCACATGTCAGAAACTTGCCGGTGTATAGTTTATAATGTCCCATCCACCTACTTTTCGTGTTATTTACCCTACCGTCTGTAACTTTCATTTTCAATGTCTAAAGTCAACACAACAGTCATAGCCGCAGGTTTCGCATTTTACTTCTGAATCTCATGTACCTAACATATGGGGCCTACATATTGCATATCAATTTCAACAATAGACATCCCTCTAACTAATTCTAAATCATTAAAAATCATTTCATGAATTTTAGCAACACTCATAAGCCTTCAAGTACAGCAACTCTCAATTTTACAAAAATATTGACGGGAACTTTATCCGAAACTGTCCCTTGCTACCTTTAACTTACACTAACATTCTCTGAAAAGTCATCTTGTCTTAAACTTACAAAGCTTATGCTATTCTGAGAAAAAGTATACCTCATTTTGCCAATTCCATTAAGGATTAAGAAAAATATGGCCATTTAAGTGAACCCAGCATTTCCACTTTCCTCTATTTAACACAGATTCATAGGGCTCTCCATAAATAAAGCATCTTTAGAGGTCAACTGTTGTTCAACCTCCCTAAATAAGAAACCTTATTCAAAACTACATACATATACATGATATTTTCATGACAAAAGCATCACATCACTTAGAAATACCCTTACATGTATACCCTCCCCCTATTTTTTGATTTTCCTAAGAAGCATTAGTTTGAACACCTTAACCTAATATTATGAAACTTGTGGCAATTCTCTTGAGTCATTTCTCACACATATTTGAAAACAACCATCACTGATATTGAAAATTGATCTTTTCTTGATAAATGGATGAAATGTAACATTTTTTTTCACAAAAAGACATGCCGCCATACATGTGATTTCTTGTTTTCATGAAACAGTAAGCTTATAGTCATATTTAGTGAATATCTTATTTATTCTGGTTTCTAGTCTCCTTTTAACTTTGCTAAAATAGTGAGACCTACAAGTGTGATGTCTGCTCTTAATTAAAATGAAACTCAAACACAACCGGGTACCTGGGGAAGGATGAGAATTCCATGATAAATGTTCAAATTTTACATGTTTTCCTACATTTTTGATGCATATATACAATAAAAGGGTAAAAATATTTTGTTTCTTGATCATTTCGAGAGTAATTATTATAGCAGATGTTATTTCAAGGTCAAATGTACATTTACATATCCAACATGTAATGGTAATGGAGACAATTGGAAAGAGGGGGTGGCTTTTTGAATTCTGTAATTATATCTAAAATATCACTTTTGGATAGGAAGGAGCAGAAACTTGAGTTTTTTTACTCAAGTTGATAACTGCATTTGTCTACATGTGAATTTTATTTGAAAGAAAAATATGCTGTTTTAAAAAAATTGAGTTATATAAGTCAGGTTGCTTAATGTTATTTCATGAAATCAGACAGCAAAATTGCTGCAAATTTATGATTTAGCTATAATATACAAGGGAAGTACCGGTAAATCAATGTGTAGAATGACCACCACTAGAGTAAATTGGCTTAGAAAGTATAGGTATTTCCTATCATGATGACAATTAATAGGCTTAAGTTAATTACCGAGATAAGAATTAATACTGTAAAAGAGTTTTGATCAATTGATCAACTCTTTTACAGTATTAATTCTTATCTCGGTAATTAACTTAAGCCTATTAATTGTCATCATGATAGGAAATACCTATACTTTCTAAGCCAATTTACTCTAGTGGTGGTCATTCTACACATTGATTTACCGGTACTTCCCTTGTATATTATAGCTAATAAATCATGTAATGACATATATAACCAACAAAATCATCCATTTTCCCAAAATAGACAACTTTTGGTACAAAATCCACTCAAAATTACAGTTAAATGAGAAATCTGAAATACCATGTAGTCTTGAAACTTACACTAACATTCTCTGAAAAGTCATCTTGTCTTAAACTTATGCTATTCTGAGAAAAAGTATACCTCATTTTGCCAATTCCATTAAGGATTAAGAAAAATATGGCCATTTAAGTGAACCCAGCATTTCCACTTTCCTCTATTTAACACAGATTCATAAGGCTCTCCATAAATAAAGCATCGTTACCTAATCTTTTAGAGGTCAACTGTTGTTCAACCTCCCTAAATAAGAAACCTTATTCAAAACTACATACATATACATGATATTATCATGACAAAAGCATCACATCACTTAGAAATACCCTTACATGTATACCCTCCCCCTATTTTTTGATTTTCCTAAGAAGCATTTAAGTTTGAACACTTTAACCAAATATTATGAAATTTAAATGCTTCTATTCTGATCAATTGAATTTTTAAGCAGCGTGAAATTAAAACCATAGCAATTGATACTTTAGTAAAAATCATGAAATTTTAACACGGTGGAATTAAAACGACCTACAGTATTTCATCCGAACAGCCTCAACATATAATTTTCTGCTATACCATTTTTTATTAAATGAATTCTACTAAGTTTTTTTTTTGCAAATAAATTTAGCGAGGATTTTTTTCTCTTTCCTTATTAATGACAGGTTTTAAAAACAATATTATGTTTAGTATGTATAAAATTCCATAAACAATTTTACAAAGCTTTGGATTTTAGTTGCACAATGAAAAAATGAGGGATTGCACGATAATACATGCTCATTTTGAAATTTAAAGCATTGTTGATTTCTTTTACTATAGAGATATACACAAAATGATGTTGCTCTGTGATGCTTTGCCAAGATTAAAAGCATGAGAGGGAGAGAGAGAGATCTGAGGCACATGTAGTAAAAATTATTACATACATTTGTCTTACTGTAAAAATTGTTTACAATGTAGATGTGTTCTGCATGTAAAGTTTACCTAAAATGAATCAATAAAATTCAATATATATAAAAGATAAACTAATCTCAAAGAATTTACAATGGTTCTGTGAAATAATCAAATCTTGAGAAGAATGTTTTATAGATATCAGGGAACATTAACCTAAAATCTGAACTTAAAGTTCTTTTCATCTTGCACTCTGTTTTACATGCTCTTTCGCAGGCGATAATCATATATAACGGCGAGCCAGACAAAAGTTCTAATTTTAATTAGACTGAATATTTACCATGTCAAATATATTTATTTAATTAAGCACAAGCCTGTCCGAGTTCTTTAATTCATTGATTAAGTGGAGGTGATATGGTAAAGATCTGCTATATTCAAATATTTAGGGTAAAGTTATCATCATGCAAACATGCACTCTAATTACAACATTCTACTCTTGTGTGCCTTTGGACCCCCACACCTTTTAATTGCACTGTTTTACAGTGTGTGGTGTGTTGTTAAATACAAAATAAGACATACATATACATAATTATAAATAGAAATTCAAAAGAGTAGTGTGCAAAACATACACGTGAAAATACATTGGACAGATAATATCCCGAGATTTCTCTGACTCAAATGCCCGCTTTTATATTGTTACGCACGTCAAAAGCGGAGGTTAGAGTCAGAGGAATGTCGGATTAGATTGAAAAGTGCACAAACACTTTGAAAAGAAAAAGTCAATACGACATATCCTGTATTGAAACATACCTTTATAATATGTCATACGTTAGTTGAGCTGAAATTTCCACTATCGCCGTCTTGCAGGCCATTCTTCTGACACACCGCTATCAGCTGCTGTTCGCAGTCAAAACATGGCGAGTTGACATGGTGAATCGTACGATAATTATTTCGATTAAAACTAATAAGACTAATAAAAACTAACAACGTAATTATCGACGGAATTAACGAAATTGTTTCAATAAACACTCTGATTACCTATATAAAAAAGGAGTTCGGTTTAATGACATGTACGAAATCTTTTCAGCAGGAGTTACTTTAAGTGTGAATTTTGCACTATTTTTTAAACCAATAATGAGGAATCAACATTTCCGGAAAAATCAATATTTAAACCCCGATATCTCTGCTATGCAGTATCCGATTTTAAAACGAATTTAAGTTTTGTATTTAGCTTTGCAAACTATACAATATGCATATAATTTTATGATTTTTATAAAGTTTTATGATCAGTACGAATTGTTACAGTAGAAATTACTTTCAGTGTGAATTTTGCACTATTTTTGAAACCATGAACGGGGCATCAAAATTTCCGGAAAAATCAATTTTTAAACCCCGATATCTCTGTAATGCATCCTCCGAATTTTAAACGGTTTTCAGCATTAGATTCAGCCTAAAAAGCTCTACAAAATACGTATACGTTTTTTGTTTGAGCAAAAAATTCAATTTTTTGAAAAATTGGATTTGCCTCCAGTTTTGACCGGAAGTGACGGATTTTTATTATATAGCCTCATTACAGAGGTAAATCGACCAAATCATAACCATTGAAAATTGCAAGCCTCTATCTTAAAGCGTTTTTGAGAAAAGTCCCGGACAAAATGACTTTTTTAAAATTTTAAAAATGACGTAACGTCAAAACGGAAGTGACGTTGTCTTTAAAACTTAAACATCTTTGAGGGACGATAACTTGCTAAAATCTCTGGAAGTTTCATCGTAATCGGTTGAAAACTTTTTGAGTTATGAAGCAAAAAAGGAGTCAGAAAAAAAAGAAAAAGTATAATAATAATAAAAAGAAACCGAAGAAAAACAAAAGGGTCTTCCGTTCTGGAAACGGAAGACCCTAAAAAAATAATAACTAGAGCAAAGCTCGTTGCAAAGCAACGAGTGGGTCTTCCTTTAATGTCCGAAGTAAATCTGGAAGTTCCTGTAAGAGGCAGAGCTCTTAAACCAATAACAAGAGTAACTAAAATAAAAAGATGAAAAAAATCGAATATTCCTGGTACGACTTAACAAAACCCGAATGAGTTTAAGTACGACTTAACAAAAACCTTTCTGATTTCAAGAACGACTTAACCAAAAAAATCCGAATGTGTTCAAGTACGACTTAACAATTATTTTTGGTACGAGTTAATTTTACTTTAAACATTACGCTATTTTTTAAACCAAGGACGCGGAATCAAAATTTCCGGAAAAATCAATTTTAAAAACCCGATTACTCTGTAATGCATCGTCCGATTTTAAAACGGCTTTCAGTGTTAGATTCAGCTTAATAAGCTCTATAAAACACATATTCATTTTTTATTTGATCAGAAAATTCATTTTTTCGAAAAATTTGTTTCACTTCCGGTTTCGACCGGAAGTAACAGATTTTCATTTCGAGCCTTATTACAGAGGTAAATCGACCAAATCATAAGCATTGAAAATTTCAAGCCTCTATCTTAAAGCGTTTTTGAGAAACGCCGCGGACAAAATGACTTTTTGAAAATTTTAAAAATGACGTAACGTTAAAACGGAAGTGACGTTGTCAAAGAAACTTCATAAACTTCGAGGTATTATAATTGCACATAATCTCTGAAAGTTTCATTAAAATCGGTTGTAAACTTTTTGAGTTATAAAGCCGAAAAGGAGTCAGAAAAAAAAATAAAAAGAATAATAATAACTAGAGCAAAGCTCGTTGCAAAGCAACGAGTGGGTCTTCCTTTAATGTCCGAAGTAAATCTGGAAGTTCCTGTAAGAGGCAGAGCTCTTAAACCAATAACAAGAGTAACTAAAATAAAAAGATGAAAAAAATCGAATATTCCTGGTACGACTTAACAAAACCCGAATGAGTTTAAGTACGACTTAACAAAAACCTTTCTGATTTCAAGAACGACTTAACCAAAAAAATCCGAATGTGTTCAAGTACGACTTAACAATTATTTTTGGTACGAGTTAATTTTACTTTAAACATTACGCTATTTTTTAAACCAAGGACGCGGAATCAAAATTTCCGGAAAAATCAATTTTAAAACCCCGATTACTCTGTAATGCATCGTCCGATTTTAAAACGGCTTTCAGTGTTAGATTCAGCTTAATAAGCTCTATAAAACACATATTCATTTTTTATTTGATCAGAAAATTCATTTTTTCGAAAAATTTGTTTCACTTCCGGTTTCGACCGGAAGTAACAGATTTTCATTTCGAGCCTTATTACAGAGGTAAATCGACCAAATCATAAGCATTGAAAATTTCAAGCCTCTATCTTAAAGCGTTTTTGAGAAACGCCGCGGACAAAATGACTTTTTGAAAATTTTAAAAATGACGTAACGTTAAAACGGAAGTGACGTTGTCAAAGAAACTTCATAAACTTCGAGGTATTATAATTGCACATAATCTCTGAAAGTTTCATTAAAATCGGTTGTAAACTTTTTGAGTTATAAAGCCGAAAAGGAGTCAGAAAAAAAAATAAAAAGAATAATAATAATAATAGAAAGAAACAATAGAATAACAAGAGGGTCTTCCGTTGGAAACGGAAGACCCTAATAAAAAGAAACCGAAGAATAACAAGAGGGTCTTCCGTTGGAAACGGAAGACCCTAATAATCTTTCCCGCACAATAATAGAAAGGTCTTCCGTTGGAAACGGAAGACCTTAATTAAGTTGACAAAAAGAAATACCCATGTGCAGAGGAGCATTGAAAGACCTAAAAATCGAGAGTCATTATTGGATATTTAATGGAGATTGAAAATTAGATACTTTTTGGCTCAGATCATAACAATGTTTAATCATCATTTAGTGTGGACAAATATGATTGTTATACCCCTGTAAAGCAGTTACTATATAACTCTATACGAAAAAAAGTCCAGCATTTTGACTGTTGGACTGGAACTGTTAGATAGAACTGTTAAAATCGACTGTTAAAAAAGACTGTTGACCGGTGACGTCACATTCCGGGAAAACGTGTTATTGATTAGAAGGGGTATAACAAAACAGTCTCGGGCAACAGTTGATCTGTCGGACCGGCTCGCAAACTGTTGCCCGCGGCCTTCGGCCTTGGGCAACAGTTTGCGAGCCGGTCCGACAGATCAACTGTTGCCCTCGACCCAAGTCAACAACTGTATAATGTTCTTCTTCAAAGGATCGCTATGTTCTATCATGATAGGTGTCTTTATGATACCGGTATTCATATTTCAAGATAGATGCCTGTGATGTCACTGCGTATGAATGGATTCCTTTTATTATTCTTTTTTCCTCCATCTTGGAAAGTTTTTCCAAGTTGAGTATAAAGTGTAATTTCTATAGTTTTGGTATATACACTTGTTGTCCATAGGGAAAACAATCTTTATCGAATCGGCATATATATATATATATATATATATATATATATATATATATATATATATATATATATATATATATATATATATATATATATATACATTTGAACCATTCATATTAGATGCTACTACCACAATATTGTAAAGTCTGGTACGAGGTTATGTATGCATGTAGTATAGGATAGTTAGCTTCCTTTCTCTGTCTTGGTCAAAAAATGCTGTTATAGCCATATAGGCATACATGTGACTATGAGTTGACTAAAAAGACCAACGTATGCTGTAACAGTTAGATAAGAATATAACCATGAAGTCTATTACTATTTATTCATAGGCATCTAACTTCTTGTATTAATAAGATTATCCCTTGTACTAGAATAATCACATAGTTCGTCATGATCGCCATTTTGAACTTTTTTTTTTAGACCGGCTCATCTATCACGATTTTATGGCTGTGATTTATGCAAAATACAATCTTATTATTGAAAGAACTATTTTTAACGCCAGGCACATGTGTTTATTGTATATTTTTATCGTGTGATAACGTAGTGTCATACCTTAACGTGAACACTGTTTCTATATTTCAATGAATAGCTGGATAAGAAAAGTTATTTAGAGAGAGCTTATTCATACCGTATCTTCTGGTCCTGCTATTTTAGATGCAGCTGATTCGTTTTTGCAAGGAGACATCTCTTTATCTGTAACTACTGGTTGGTCTAAACTTTTCTTCTCTAAAATTAATAAAGTATTAAATCAACAATCTTTTGTTTCATTCTGTAGGCAAAATGCCTACAATATTTTGTTAATCAAACACAAAAAGGCAAACTTTTGACGGCTATAGCAAACACATAAAGGTATGGGTTTAAGTTTTTCTTCATTTCAAAATTTTCATACTAAATTACTGAGTATTCTTGTATTGAGAAGAATGTTATAAATATATGATTGTTTGTTTTTTCACAAGTAATACATGCTATATTATATATGAAACATCATTCGAAAACCTTAGCCCCTGGTCTAGGGGCGAGAAACACATTTGTTAAATATCTTTGGTTGAATATAATTTTAATTTAGTTCTTTGGCAAAACAGCAAGTGGCGATTGAAATTTTAGAATTTTTACATTGAAATTGTATACCGGTATAATTATTCTTTGCATTATGATCGTAATTCACACTAACTTATTTTTTATTATAAATGTTTAGGAATTTGAAAATGGATGTAATGTCTGTCCCGATACCGTACCTTCTTTTGAACCGCTGTTCACTTTTGCTGCCAACTCTTTTATTTTTTTCTCTACAAAATAATTTGAAACATTTTTTTTATTTTACTAACTTTATTGTTCGCTAGCTAGATAACTAAATTTTGACTTAAAAATCAATAATATATATATATATATATATATATATATATATATATATATATATATATATATATATATATATATATATATATATATATATATATATATATATATATAATGTATCCTTTAAGATCTACACATTATTTTTTAAAAAAATGTCAGTAATATTTTCAGCTTGAGAAAAGTACCTGTGATTTCTTCTATTACTGGTAAGGCATTATAGCGGGGGTCCGATTGACTATCCTTCGTTATTTTAAAAAAAGTCTTGCTAATGATTTCTGCACGATGGAGGGGGTCTAAATATTTGTTAACACTGCTTTTGTTGGCCTTTGGGCCAACACATGCTTTAGCCACTTCTAATGGCTTCACATCTTTTTTTGATATCTGAAGGGCTCTTTTGAAGAAATTAATAATTTTTTCCATCATTTCTAAAAAAAAAAAAAGAAATAGAAATACAATATCTTGCAACAATGCTCTTATTTATTCCACCTTTAGTAAAAACGTCTATATAATAAAAATTCTGCTTTAGTTTGTAAATTACATTAAAAGCGACCAACATAATATCATAGCCAACTGAATGCTAAATGAAAGGTCTGGAACAGTGACGACAGATTCTTGCCAATCAGTCACTTTTTAGGTACTACTCAGTTACATTTTAGTTGACTTTATGCAATTTTATATTATTTTATTTATATTGTACAATGTATATGCTTAATCATAGTCTTAAAAAAATATACACGTTTTACAACTTCAAAATAATATAAACGTTGTTTAGTTTATCATTATCTTTAAAAAAATATTCATTATAGCCACAATAGAGACTTCATTTCATTCATTTGTATTGTGTTTTCTAGAAGATATGAGTTAAAAATGATATTGTGCGTTATACCAATAGGAGTTAGAAATAATTGTGGATGTGTTTTTACTATCAGCACCTCAAACTGCACTGTATAATGTTAAATCATACCAATAATTTCCTCACATTTTAAGTACCTGTTTTTGACTGCTGCTCGGAATCTTTTAATGAAGTGCCTTCAAACTGTTTTGACAATTCTTCAAAAATAAAAGATATGCATTAAGATAATAGATTGTTTTGCATAATAACAGGAAGTATCCAGTCCAAATTCAGTGGTAGAAACTCATCCAATATAGACCCATTCCTCGTTACAGTAATGATGTCATCATTCATTAGGATTAGGGGTAAAAAAAAATTGACACCGTTGCTAGTTATAAAAAAACATACAGTGTATATGTAATATGACACTATTTTATTTACGTGATTATTATTCATATTTTCTTTTAACGAAAAAAAAAAGAAGAAATAATTATAAAAGGACATTACATTCATCTAACGAAGACAAAAATGCATTGCGCTCTTCTAGAATTATTAAAATCTCTTTGAGTGTAACATTCTTTACCTATTATCTATATTACATAACATTCAATAAAAACTCCAAAAAAGGATGTGTAGTTAGTATCTTAGAATATTTAAACTTTATAATTAGCTCTTATTCATTAGCCATTTAAATTGGTCGCTATAATAATAATTCTGTTAATGAAACCAAATGTACTTTTTCCATATCTGAGGTGGAAGATGAAATTCATTTTACATGTGATTGCTCATCAAACAATGCATTTAAGAAACCTTTAATAGCAACCTTGGGTAGCTTATGTAATAATTTTAAAAATTTATGTAATAAAGACAAATTTATATTGCTATTGTCTAAGGAATGTGATTATGGTATTATGCTACATTTATAGCTCTTTTCAACCGAGAAAAGCCTTGTGTTCAACTAAATGAGACTTTAATTGACTAAAATACTCTTCTTTTTATTCTTCTACATAAATGTTAACTGTCATTTAGGAACCTTCTCTCTTTTTTGTGTCTGTGTAAGTGACGTTAATGTATTTTTTCTTTTAATTTGTTATTACCTTTGTGTGCCACAAAGGGCAAAGAATTTAGAAAAATAAAATTATTTTATCTTATCTTATCCGTCAGATCATTAATGAAATTACGCTTAATTAAACAACAAGCTGTCCTTACCATCTTCTGCAGATGTTGACGCTTTCTGCTGAGATGTTGGGCTAAGGCTCGCTGCTTGGCTGTGGTCAGCTTTGTTATCTATCAAAATAATTCAGCATCCTAAAACTAGATATGCTTTCCCCTCTCTCTTTCTCTCTCAAAAAACAAAACAAAACATTAACATATTTTTTCCACAAAAATGAAAGTAGTTTTTCCAACTAATCAGGAAAGTTATTAATAGATTGTTGATAACTGATATATTATTCCTTGATGATTAAAAACATATATGTTTATCATTTAACAAAATACATAGAATCGTTAGATTAAGTTTTTTTTCTCTGTGGATACGAACCCATCCTATGTATTATAAAAATCCTTTGACTCTTTGACTGAACCGACGACAAAATTTACAAAGAATGTCAATGCCTGTCTGATATGCGTAAGCGCTATATTTTGTACGATAGAGACAGAGGACCAGTCTAAAATTTACTGTTTCAATCGGGTTTGAAATCTCAATGTGCTGTATCCGGCGCCTTGGAAATTTGTTGACACAGTATATATATATATATATATATATATATATATATATATATATATATATATATATATATATATATATATATATATATATATATATATATATATCATATATTACATTTTTAATAATAATAATTACAGGTTTTTTTTGCATACGTGATACATATGACATCACAAAAATCGTATCGGCCTCCGGGGCTGATACAGGTTATCAGCCCTCTATGGCTGATACCGTATCACACACCTTGCGGAACTCCTCTGTCTTTCTCGGTATTTATGCATGAAAATTCCGGTTCTGTATAACTTTATTACTGATTGTTTAAACAATTTGATCTCATATTTTTATTCAATACATGTATAAAATACTTAAATGAAATATTATTGCCAAATAATATGTTTTATGTCATCATTGTATCGCTAATTTTAATTTAAGTTCCGGGGTTTTTTTTGTTATTTTTAGCTATTTTGTCCATCCTGTACCTATTTATAAGACCTTCGCTTGTACCTTGTCATTAGCCAATGAAATGAGAGTATTTCGATCAGGTGTTTAACATTTTGTTTTTACTCGAGTGTGAGTAGGACGTGTTTTCGTAACCTAAGATATTAATCGCTTTGTAAAGTTTAATCCACCACCATCCCCATCTATCCGTCCAAATAAATTTATAATTTTAAAAAAGACGTAATAGTCTGCCAATATCAGAAATCCATGCTAATGTTTACATTGTGTGCATCATGGTTTTTATGCAGAACTTTGCAGAACTTTGTATATGCCACCTTAATTTTTTACATGTTTATATTAAGGGAGATCACCCTGCCATTGTTGTTTACTATTTTTTGTTTATATTTTACCAGGGATCTCAATATTTGTTCAGGTATTTTTTAACCAATAAGGGAGATCCCACAAGTCCTGTTACATAAGTCATTTTAATAAGTTTAAGTATTGACTTTGTCAGGAATCTCCTTGTTTGTGATGTGCTTTATTTGTACAAGTTTTTGATTCGCCGTTAATAAACGACATTATTTCGTCAATGACTATTTAGTTGTTTTTTAAGGTAAAAAATTAACAAGCTGCGGTTCATAGATGGAACGAAAGATTTAAGTCTGTTAATGGAATAAGCTTTATTGGTAATTGTTAAGATCAATGTATGGGCAAAAATAATATTATTTAAATTCAATTTATTCAAGTTCGTGGTTTTTTTTAAATATAATTTTATGACTAAGTATGTAATGAATATAATAATAGATACCCTTTTTCCATATCACAGCCTGTGTCATACAGGCTGTGATATGGAAAAGGGGTATCTATTATTATATTCATTACATTCTTAGTCATAAAATTATATTAAAAACAGTATCAGCCCTGGACCAATTTCATCTCTCGGGCCTTCGGCCCTAGGGCTAATACAGGCTGTGATATAGAAAATGGTATGTCTGTCTGTCTGTCTGTACCTATCTATCTATCTATCTATCTATCTATCTATCTATCTATCTATCTATCTATCTATCTATCTATCTATCTATCTATCTAAACACAAAGTCCAATGCTCAAACAATTTTATCTATACTATCTATATTTATTTATATATCAAACTGGAATATAAAATTTACAGTACCGATCAGACCCAACATAACACCAGAGTAAACCCCAACTAAACCCTGGGTTTACTTTTGGGGTTTACTTTGGGTTTACTTTTTGAAAATTTGGGTCCACTCAGGGTTTACTTTGGGTTTACTTGGAAATTACTTTTTGGGAGTTGATTTAAATCAACTCTCCTATGCACTTACTCGGGCAAACCGAAAGTGAAACAGTGTTTGGACCTGAGCACAAATCAATACCGCTGACAACACTTAGTTCCTGAAAATAATCGATAAATTCAGATGCAGTGTATTCTGAAGCATTGTTTTTCAAGAAAATCTATTTATTAATACCATGAAAATAGTAAGATTTTAAATGGTACAAACAGTTTAGATATTTTTTGAAGTCGTATGTATTCATACGCTAGACTTCAATGTACTAGTCTCGGATGTCTCCGTTAATATCCGACAAAACAGAGAGCCTCTCTTGCTTGTCGGAGATAAACGGAGACAGTCGAGCGTTTGATTGAACAAAACTAGAGTTCAATCTTGCCTGGAACCATATAATTTCTCAGAAATATTTCGATTACTGATACTACTTGCAATGCAAAATCACATATCGTTGATTTTAAAATAAATGATAATCGATAAAATCAACTCCCGTTAGTACTTCAGTACTTTGATTTGGTAACTATACGCACCGAAGTGTGAAACAGATCAGTAATTTATCTTACAATCCTACTGCCTGTAATTCCTGTCCCTTGTGCATTCCAAATTCACAGATATCGTCTGTTTTCTGGGGTGTACTTCTGATCGGGGTTTACTCCTGTGTCCACTCTGGGTTTACTCTGGGTCCACTCTAGTAAACCCGAAATAAACCCAGAGTAAACCCAGAAGTAAACCCATGGTTTAGTTGGGGTTTACTTTCTGTTAGGTTGGGTCTGAACCTTATATAAAACTACATCGTCCAACAGACTTGAAACTTAATCCAATCGTGGCTGGTCCTTGCTGTCCATCACAAAGATTGAGCAATTTCCTAGACATCATACTTAAACGGCTCCGAAATTAATAACAAGCTACATGTATATTCAAGATGATATGGCTTTTTTAAATCATTTACCAAATACCGTCAATTTGAAAGATAATACACATCTAGTGAGTTTCGATGTAACAAGTCTATATACAAACATACCTCACAACCTAAGCGTTGAGGCCATTGACTACTGGATAAATAAAAATAAAAGCATTCTACAATCAAGATTTTCGAAGGAATTTATTCTTGAGGGAATCAAACTCGTACTGGAAAATAATCATTTTTCTTTGACGACAAATATTTCCTACAGACAAAAGGAAAAACAAGGGAACAAAGGTTGCTCCCACTTACGCCAATTTGGTTCTTGGTACCTCGAAGAAAAACTAATTTCAGAGTACAAAATATTTTTTGGAGAAGAATGTGCCGTGAAAATAAAAAAAACCTGGAAATGTTACCTAAATAATTGTTTCATTTTTTTGGACAAAATCACTGGAAGACTTACAAAATTTCCTGAAAATACTTAAAGCTGACATGAATTCATAAATACGCATTATTTCCCATTTATTTCCGACTGCCGCCATATTGGTTGTCGATTTCTATTGTTCTGCTCATTGCTAAACACCCCCTATATAAGGCCGAGAGCGTTATTCATGCTTCAGGTATTTCATACACCCAAACACGTTACATTGGACTAAAAAAGACGTGCCGAGACGCGTTTTGAACAAAAATGATATGACCGTGAGCCATTGCACTAAACAAGACAGACTGAAATCCAGGCACATATACTTCAAAAATCCTCGATAATTGTAGACCGTTTTCCTGTGTATGTTATAACATCGCACATGCGCAAACCACACACTGTGGCAGATCGAGCAATGTCGCATGGATTTTAGAAACGGAACGTTTTCGTAGAAACCGATGGAAACGATGCTACTTTGTTACTTTCTTGGATTTATTATCATTTCGCTACTGTATTGGATGTAGTGCCGCCGGGGTTTTCAATAAGATATGCAGCCGCTATGCACTCTGTATGAACGACACACGTGTTTGATGTGCATGCGAAGTACCGGTAACACAGCACTATCCGTGCAAAGGTATATGGGTACCTTGGAAATTCTATCTACAAATAAATATATTTTTATAAATATAAATATAGTTTTATTGATTGTTGTTTCCTTTATTTTTTATTACAAACATTTTACTACAATGTGTAGTTCATGCATTTAGAAGTTCGTGCAACCTGAATGCCTTGATCGGAAAGCAACCGACCGTAACTTTTTCAACCGGTATATGTGTAATTGCGAATGTAATTGTCATTTAAATTTTAGACCACGTGGTTTTATTTGACCCTTTCAGTTTCGCAGTAAAAATCGTGCCTTGTGTTTGTAGTCTATTTTAGAGAATCTAGGTACTTGTAGTCAAATATAAATTCTAGAGGTTTATTGATTCTAAACTTTATCTTCATTAATTGGTGGATAAAATGTGTTCTAGAAATAAATGTGACAATACAAAAAATAGTTTTTTTCTGCTGTTGCGACAATTAACATGCGTAGTAGAGATCCCTCCTAAGAATTAATTTTCGATCCGCGCCCGACCTAGTTATAACATCAATAGTGAAACAGACTGTATTATATGCAGAATGTTCCTTGAAAATGGCTCGATACACTAAGTTTTTATGCAAAACATTCACCCATTATTTTTTAAAAAACATGGTATTGCACACAACAAGCATCAACCATGGCTATGATTTTATTAAGCAACCCAATGTTTATATCATCAACCACTCTACACGTGGTTGAATACAAACGATAACTCTGTTCTGAATATCATCGTTTAATTTAACAAACCGCTAGATGGTGAAATAAGACATACATCTTAAAGATGTTGATGTTTTAACATAAATCAAAGTAGAATATGATAATTATGAAAATCGACCAGTACTTATGTATTTCGATAATGATACCCGAACACTTATACTTCCGCTCGAAATTTCACAGGAACTGAACAAATCTCGGTGAAGTCTAGTGAACTTTCATTCGAGTACCTCTAGATTTATTACATACTTAGCAACGATAAAGAAAACATTCCGAACACATTCGCAGGGGTGTATATACCCTAGTGGCAGTAGAGGAGCGATCGAAACTAATATGGCGACCAAATGCTTTTATGAATTCATGTCAGCTTTAATTCTCTATACGACAGCCTACAATTTACAATAGAAATCAGTGAAAAAGAAATACCATTTTTAGACACTTTAGTGATAAAAGAGGGAATGAAAATTACAACGGATCTTTTCTACAAGAAGACAGACTCTCACCTTTATTTGATTTTTGATTCATGTTATTCTTCTTATACAAAACGAAACATACCATCTAATATGGCCCGGCGAATCTGTACCATCGTTGTAGATGAGGAACGGAGAAAAACAAGATTGTTCGAAATTAAAATATTTCTTATTAGACAAAAATATCCTACACAACTCATCGAATCAGCAGTATGAAGGGCATAAAAACACCAATTGCAGAATGTAATTCAATTAAACAACTTGAGGAAAGCAACAACACAAAAATTCCTTTTGTTCTCACCAACAACCCGAGAAATCACAACATGTTTAAATCAGCCAAACAGTTTTTCCCATTCTACAACAATTGGAAAACTTAGAAGAAATGATCCAGCCTAATGATATACTACACAGCAGACGTCAACCTCCAAATCTGAAGAACATTCTTACCAAAGCCAACTTCACTTCAAACCCCGTTAAACCAACTTTATCCAAATGCGAGGATCCACGATGCGGGACATGTTCTTTTCTTCAAACCGGTCCATCCATAATTTTCAAGAACGGTATGCATTTTGACGTTAATTCAACAATGAATTGCAAATCAAAGAACCTAATTTACTGAATGACTTGCCCTACTTGTGGTGACAGCTACATAGGACAAACTGGAAACAAACCCGCGGATAGTGTGCACGTCCACAAACAACAGATTAGAGACCCATCTGTGAGGAACACACCATGCAGCGGTAATTTCGACATATGTGGAAAGGGAAACATTAAGATTTCAGACCCAAGATCTATATACATTAGTAACGGCGTTTATTTCCTAGTTTAATTGCTTGGACAAATTAATTGTAATCATTATGATTAAAGATCTTACTTTTTTCCATTAAGACGGTTGATAAAAGTAAATAATTACATGTAAAATCATAATTTTTTTCTTCTCTCGCAATTCATAAATTATGAACAGGAAATTTTTCACTCTATTTTTTTGTGCTGAATTTCCTATCTGTTTAATACGGAAGCCCATTGGTGCCACGTAAGAAAAATATTTTATCTGGCGGCCGCCAGATAATTATTTGGCGGCCGCCACTTATTATCTGGCGGCCGCCACATAATTTTCTGGCGGCCGCCACATAATTATTTGGCGGCCGCCAGATAAAACCTGGCTTCCTGATGCGTGCGCATGTTTTAATGGGAGCTTTTTAGGGAGTTGTGGATACACTCTAATTTATTAGTTTTAATTAATTATTTCTGAAACTTTACATTAAATATCAATTGCAGAGCTTAGGATTTTGAAAAACTGGTTGAGTTGAATGTATAGAAGACTTTGTTGATAGAATCTAGAATGAATTTTATATTACTTTGTGCCTTGTATTATACATGTATGTTGTATAAAACATGGTATTTTAGAGTTGATTCTGAACTTTTAAAACTGAACTAAACATCCGTTCAGGAAATCTTAACATTAAAAAACCTTATCTTGAGAGGAATTTTATGTAAACATGTATAAGTAAAGGAACGCACTGCCTTCTATATGTTTTAATTTTGGTATAAGAATTTACCAACGCAGATTAAAGTCAGCTTTATTGACCACGACAGCTAGTACAGGCAATATTATCACGAGAGCAGATCCATCTATGACTTTATAAGGATAAACTAGGATAAGTGTTTACTAGCATTCGTGGCCATAAAAATGAAACTAATTAACTGACTGTGTTGTTAAACTTTTATTCCAAATCACATGAAAGGCAGTACAATAAAAAGACCGCGATCGGCCACAGTCTCTCTGGGTAAATCAAAGTACTGAGAGTACTGAAAGGCGGGGTCTTGAAAGTTTGAATGTGTAATTGTTCACGTTTTCCTCCGGTATGTTCCAAAAATTATGAGTTTGAATTAGTTGTTTCAATCTACATGTAGTATGCTAAAGTTCAGCTTTTTGCAATTGCCTGATACTTTGTCATAATTTTGCTAAATCCCGACCGGGACTGTTCTTCATAGTTGTAGAAAATTGACACAACGGTATGTTATGTAAAATAAGACCCCAAGAATTTTTTTTAAAAAACTACAACTAACCGGAAAAATCAAAGCAACTATATTTAGGTATATAATTTAAATCGTTATATTTATTTATTTTGTGATCGAAGGGAAAATCTATAAGTTGGACGGTATCTGTTATACAAGGTTTATGGAAACTCCGAAAACTCTCAAACTGTTGAATTATCGAACAAAGTTAACATTTGTATACCGATAACAAACACAGGCTTCTAACGTTAGAAATATTTCTTTTTTACACTAAGATTATTCCAAGTACTATAACAATAACAAAAAAATGTCGCAGTAGCCATTTTGATTTTTTCGACCTTCTATATTGTACCTGTCATGATTTTTTTGGCAGCGATTCATATAAAATTAATAGGTAAAAAATAAATTCGTTCGCCACTTACTACTTTTTTGTGTCAACTCGTGCATCATTTACACGAATCACGATACAACCGATTCTGAAATTTCATTAAAAATCATACTCCAAATGCAGTCATCTGCTTTTCAAATCGATAAAACAAGAAAATGGAGACCAAACGTGAATGAATCACGTCATATTCTTGTAAGCAAAATCTATATAGATTATACATTTTTGGTGACCAATAGATTAATTGATATATACAATCTTATCGATTGAAGAACCAAGTTAAATGTTAATGTTCATGTTGTCCGGCTTAGTTGGAATATACAATCATGTAATTTGTTTTAATGTTATGAGACATTTTCTATACTTTATAACGGGCAAAACCAGTCATATTCTTGATTTAAAAGATTTCTTCATCAATATCTTAATGCCTCTCATCAGAAACTCAGCTGATCTTTCTCCCATTGATAAATATCTCGCACCAATATTAGACCTATGAATTCAGAGATAACGCATGGTTGTTGTGTTTTAAATCTTTAATTTATTGTGTGGTAGTACATGTAAATGAATAGGACTTATTTCAATTTTAAGAAGATAATCAAAGTACTGAAGTACTGTCGGGAGTTGATTTTATCGATTATTATCAATTCTAAAATCAACGTTATGTTATTTTGCATGGCAAGTAGTTTCTAATCTGTATTTGAATTACGCACGTGTATTTAAATTACGCACAGTTTTATAATATGAATTAGTTATGTTTACATGCGAGATAAATTTGTTGACATGCAACTTATAAGTTGCATGTCAACAATTTTTATCTTGCATGTTTACATAACTAAATTGCATGTTGACATAAAGAAGTTGCATGTTAATATAAAGAGGTTGCATGTTGACATCAATAGGTAACATATCTAGCATCTTGGATGTCACATGCTGGCGATATTTGAGATTTTTTATAACTCTTATTTGATTGCAGTTTTCTTGCATGTCAACATAGTTATGTTGCATGTTGACATAACTATCTTGCATGTCAACATATTTATCTTGTATGTCAACAAATTAAGAGAAAACTAACTTGCACACATGGGGCAGAGATATGCCACCATATACTACCGCGCGTTACTCAATTTGTATGCACACACCGCTGCAGTTATGAGAGTGTATACTTTAAAAATCATGATTCAGTGCTATAGTAATTATCGTGACCAAGCACCTGTTACCTAGCTTTCTCACCTTTGGCTGTCTTCGACGCTTATTTTTTGGTTTACTTTAATGATTTGTTTTCACTGAACATTGTCGTTTATATAGTCTATTATATAAATTTGATAGCACACAGTAGAGAAATTGAACAGACCTAAACTTCAAAGGTCTGGAAATATTTTAAAAGAACTGAAGATTCAAAAATCGTAAAATATCAGCTGTGCGAGTAAACTAGTTTATTCTATACGGGGGGGGGGGGGGGGGGACGGGGGACGACAAACATGTTAAATCACATTTGTCTTAAACATACATTGTAAGGAGGAATTTCTACAAAAGTGACCAAGTTTTTACAGTTCTCAATGTACTTGTTCAGATTTATTTACACTCTTAACGAGTACCCGGGTACTCGATCGGAAAAACGTCCAAGTAACCGAGTACTAAAAATTAACCAATTTGTCATCCCTACTAAAAATGGTTGTTTTGATTTTCCCGGTAAGTTGTAGTTTTTCTTGGGGTCTTATTTTACATAATATACCGTTGTGTCAATTTTCTACAATTATGAAGAACAGTCCCGGTCGGGATTTAGCAAAATTATGACAAAGTATCAGGCAATTACAAAAGGCCGAACTTTAGCATACTACATGTAGATTGAAACAACTAATTCAAGCTCATAATTTTTGAAACATAACGGAGGAAAACGTAAACAATTACAAATTCAAACTTTCAAGACCCCGCCTTTCAGTACTCTCAGTACTTTGATTTACCCAGAGAGACTGTGGCCGATCGCGGTCTTTTTATTGTACTGCCTTTCATGTGATTTGGAATAAAAGTTTAACAACACAGTCAGTTAAATAGTTTCATTTTTATGGCCACGAATGCTAGTTCACACTTATCCTTGTTTATCCTTATAAAGTCATAGATGGATCTGCTCTCGTGATAATATTGCCTGTACTAGCTGTCGTGGTCAATAAAGCTGACTTTAATCTGCGTTGGTAAATTCTTATACCAAAATTAAAACATATAGAAGGCAGCGCGTTCCTTTACTTATACATGTTTACATAAAATTCCTCTCAAGTTAAGGTTTTTTAATGTTAAGATTTCCTGAACGGGTCTTTACTTCAGTTTTAAAAGTTCAGAATCAACTCTAAAGTACCATGTTTTACAACATACATGTATAATACAAGGCACAAAGTAATATAAAATTCATTCTAGATTCTATCAACAAAGTCTTCTATACATTCAACTCAACCAGTTTTTCAAAATCCTAAGCTCTGCAATTGATATTTAATGTCAAGTTTCAGAAATAATTAATAAAACTAATAAATTAGAGTGTATCCACAACTCCCTAAAAAGCTCCCATTAAAACATGCGCACGCATCAGGAAGCCAGGTTTTATCTGGCGGCCGCCAAATAATTATGTGGCGGCCGCCAAATAATTATGTGGCGGCCGCCAGATAATAAGTGGCGGCCGCCAGAAAATTATGTGGCGGCCGCCAGATAATAAGTGGCGGCCGCCAAATAATTATGTGGCGGCCGCCAGATAATTATGTGGCGGCCGCCAGATAATAAGTGGCGGCCGCCAGATAATTATATGGCGGCCGCCAGATAATAAGTGGCGGCCGCCAGAAATTATATGGCGGTCGCCAGAAAATTATGTGGCGGCCGCCAGATAATAAGTGGCGGCCGCCAGATAAAATATTTTTCATACGTGGCACCAACGGGCTTCCGTAGTTTAAATTGTACTATAAAGCTTTTAAAACATCACAGTGTCACTTAAATTTAATTCGGATTGCCTATGAAAGTAATAATTTGTTAATTTGTTAATCGTATAAAACATGTTGACGGGTTGCCTATTTGAATACTGTACCGATACAGAAACGTCATAGACATTCTTAATAGGCAGCCTTCGTTTAAAATGTGTCTTATTCTTTTGTTTATTGAAAAAAGAATACAATTTTGATGAAAAGATTAGTACAGTATTTATTGTTTTCTATGAGTTAAATGTTCTTAATGAATTCTCATAAACCTGATGAAACGTTTTACACGGTTCTCGCACGCTTTCCTCGTAAGGCTTTAGGCGCCTGATGTGACCCAAATTCACATTTTCGCTGTAATGGTAAAAAATACTTCTTCGGGCAGACATTTTGCTGAATGAAAAAGCATAAAAAATGTAAATTTTTAACCCTCAAATTACAAGTTCTCAATCGTAAAGTATAGACTATAATCAAATTACATGGTATCGGGTATATGCGTTAAAGTACATGATCGCGAGGAAGGGGGTTAAAATCGCGTGACGTCGACATGGTCATTGTAGAACATTACGTTATTATTATTGAAATATGTTGAAAATTTTTATATATAAATATAAATCATGTATACATATGTCTTCGTCAGACGTCAAATAGCAATATGTGTAATTAAATAGTGTATTTTTCAGTTTTCATTTATACTCTTTTTAAGATATTCTTTAAAGCTTTATCCTAATCACGTTTAAAGTTTTAAAATTCTTTACCGTAGTCACGAACTTGCTTTACCTTAATCATAGCCGAACATTTTCCTTGCTCTTTCGCTATTGTAAATAAAGATTCTGCAAAATTTTTACAATTGTTACGTTTATACACTTCAAATCGTGTAAATTAGTGTATTTATTTCGTCTTACTATCCCGGCAAACGCGTAAATTTAGTGTAAAGTAATAAAAGCATGCTTCCTTATCGCCATCTTGGACTAGGGTAAAGTGCGTTACCCTAGTCCGTTTCTACACAGTAGAGTTAAGTGTTTTCTATCCCCGAGCCTTGGCGAGTTGGATAAAAATCATATACCATCGCAAATCACGAGAGATTCTTTTTAACACATGTTTTACCAAGTATTTTGTTAATCTCAACTTTTTCTGTTAATACTGTTATTGTGAGCCACCAACACATTATCTACAAGACGTCAACAACTTTACGCATGGAAAAAAGTTCGTTGAAGTTAACAAACATTTCATTTTAACATCTTTTATGAATTCATGAAAATAAAAATTGAAAAAACATTAAATGTTTCACATTTACAACTCGACACTTTTAAACTTAATTTTAAAATTATTTACTTTTTCATTCTACGTTAAGCAACCGCGTACGTAATGTTTACCCAAACAAAAATTTTTCTTAAGAAATCATATCAAAATCACTGAAAAATCATATCCAAATCAAAAATTCATGATTTTGTTCTATGATTTAGACATGATCCATTAAATGAATCATACCCAAATCATAGGTGACAAATAAGGAAGTATGATCCTGATGTGGTTTGTTTCTTGGTTTTGAGTCTGCTATGATTTTCTTGTGATTCTGGTATGTGCTATTATCTTAGAAGGCAACAGAGCATGCGTTTGAAATGATTCGTTAATTGCCAGATAAACTGACCACTAAGAATTAAGATTTCTGCACAACAGGAAGTTGAGTTGCAAATTTTGAATGTTCATCTTGGAGCCTAAATGTGATGTACATGTCAGGAAAATTTGTTATTGTTGGGCATCTTGCTCTATCTTGGCATATTTATAAAGTGAATTTATGGAAGTATTTTGGGGGAATATATTCTTATTCACTTGAGGTAAATAATATTTTATAAAGACTAATTTACAATACACTATCAAGTGATTTATCAAGTGAAGCAAGCAACTAAATAATGCATGGATGCACATGTATCATTAGTTCAGACCGGGAGCTACAGACCTGCAGCTAGGTTTTGAAATGCATACATAATATTTTAATTTGAACAATTCATGTAATAATTGCTAGAGGAGTTTGAAATAACAGTATAATTATCATCTAAATTATGGAAGACTTTGATCCTGCGTTCTAATTCAGATTATATTGGCTTAACGATACAGTTCATGTGACATATATGTATACTATTTTTCATATTTGGTAATTGACAATGTATTTCAAATATTAAAAGTATATAATTGTCTGTTGCAAAATATAAATTAAGTGGTCATTTTTTTCTTTAAGAAATTATTGTATTATTGTCCTTTAACAGGTCATGGTTTTGATATGAGTTGTTATAGTTACAACAGTTCATACCAGGACCATGGTTTTGATACGAGTTGTTAGTCACAACAGATCATACCAGGACCATGGTTTTGATACGAGTTGTTAGTTACAACAGATCATACCAGGACCATGGTTTTGATACGAGTTGTTAGTCACAACAGATCATACCAGGACCATGGTTTTGATACGAGTTGTTAGTTACAACAGATCATACCAGGACCATGGTTTTGATACGAGTTGTTAGTCACAACAGATCATACCAGGACCATGGTTTTGATATGAGTTGTTAGTTACAATAGATCATACCAGGACCATGGTTTTCTTGCAATTTGTTTAGTTTAACAGATCACCCTAGAATCATAATCCATTAACTCATTTGCATGTGAAATTTTCCTATACCGAAATCATCTCAAAACCATGATTTACACACAAGCCATTGATATGATCCCGTAGGCTATTTTTTCTGTTTGGGTAATTATGACGTCGCGTAAGAACACACAGTATAATATCAAAAATGTATCCCATGAGTGATATCCACCGTGGATATACCTAGTTTCAAAAATCTATTTTTGGATACAACATCAACCCTGGAAGATGGTGAAATAAAATTCAGTCTCCATACGAAACCCTTTGAATCTCACCTTCGTCTCAAGCCATCAAGTTGCCACCCTCCCCATACTTTTAGAGGAATTCCTAAAGGATTATCAACCCGAATCAGACTGATCTGTTTTTCTTGTAGTGGGTTAAGCTATTAAGCTACGACCAACAAAGCAGTGCAATAAAGATAGAGTGGGAACCAGTTTAGCACGGAGACACAGAGAGATCGAGACGGACCAAGGTACAAAGCAGACGAGTGATCCACTGAAGCCGTGAACCTGGTAATCATTATACTGATTATAGAGTATTATATAAATAGTGTCTGGTTGGGAGGGTAACAGTTGAAATTGACACCCCGAGGAAACCATTGTCAACCGACGCGAAGCGGAGGTTGACAATGGTTTTCGAGGGGTGTCAATTTCAACTGTTATTCTCCCAAACAGGCACTATTTATTTTATAATACTGAATGTCTTAATGTTAGATAATTTTTTACTACTTCTATACAGAAATGACGTAAATTTTACGCCGAACCGTACGCGCATAATTTACGCGCATGTAACAATTCGTTGTGTTACCCGTTGCTAAGTGTGTTGCTAACGGTGAGGGTAATAGAACGGATTGTCAACTGTGTCTTAACCAATAAGATTTCAGTATTTAACATGAAAGTATAATAAAAATAAATACTTCCACATTCTAATGAATCTTTGAAGAACAGAGCAGAATATTAAAATCCGGGTTAATCCCATCTGTGTAATCGAGGCTATAAAACCCAAACAGTGCAATCTGCATTGTTACAAAAGTCAGAAAAACTCTTTTGCAATACAAAGATAAAACAGACAATTCCATTGATATTTATATTTGTTTAAATGAAAATGCCTGAATCTTCAATCAGAAATTTAGATTATAGTGCTTCTGTTTAAAGTAATATTTGTCATGAGGGGGTTCTTTATCGTGCCAGCACCTACAGGAACGTTGGATTAAAAAGGCTGTATCCATAAAACTCGTTTTTTAAGTGGTCGGATGAACAAGTTTGCATCAATTATTTTTTTTAATTTTTATTTTACTATTATAATTTAATTATTAAAAAAGTAATGATTCTAGTGCAGCAGTTGAATTGAACTCGAATCAATTTTTAGAGAGACAATGAAGACAAAAAATAAAAGGACAGAGTCAATATTAAAATATGATGTTACTTTAATAATATACTATTTTATAAATTATTCATTTCATATCAATTAAATACGATGAAATTTATTTGAAGTGCATGTTGTAAGTTACGAAAAGCCAAAATCCAAGAATGCTTAAATATAGTTGGATGTTATGTTGTTTTGTTTTTTTTTTGTTTTTCTTCTTAGAAAAAGAAATATTAATGTAAACAGATCGCCTACAAATCGAATTGTGAATTTTCTCAAGAAATCTGGAAAAGAACGGTTATTAGAGGCAAATCGTTTCTTTCCTTATAGAGGCCGTGCGCGTTAACAAAGAAGTCAAGGCATGTTTCATATTGCTATATAAAACATTTTTCCTTCATGGTTTTTCTTCAAAATATTTCTCCGTTTTGAGATATTAAATACTCTGGCCCCTTTAATTTCTACTTCTCTAATAAAGGAGCAAAAATATGTACTGTGTAGATCGATATCGTTAGATGGATATAAAAACAAGATAATTCTCAGTAAAAAGTTATCATTATAAGACTTAAATGCCCTCTCGGTCCTCAAATTGAAGTACAATCCCCTTTGATATCAAATTAAAGTTCTTCTTGTTATCAAACATACTTCTTATAATAAGAAATTCATGAAATTTTGACAGTCAAACGGATCACATTACCAAATGGTTCTATCAGTTTAATCAAATTTGACCTTTTTGTTTTCGCATAAAGGTCAGGTCAAGGTCACTACCTTTTTCCTCAACGTAAAGGATGATAAAAATAATTGTAGCTCTTTGTAGTTCTGTAGACATGAGTTTAAGATTTGAATATTCTATTCTTCAATGAAATGACAGAATATCAGAATGCCTATCAGTTTATACCACTAAATTTGAATAAATATTTACACTAAAATTGATATTGCTTAGCCCGGATTTCCTCTAATTTTTAAAAATTTAAGACATTTTGATTATTTTTTATGCTTCCAATAATAAAATATTTCTGATTTTTATGTATTATGAAGACTTTATATAAAGATATAAATTGACAGAAAAGCTAATATATTGACCATTTAATTAGAGAGAAAAACTGATTTTAGTGATTTTTTCACAAAAATTAATGTATAGAATGGGCACTTTGTAAAGCTTATAAAAATATAATTTGATAAGCAAATCATACTTTAAAAACATATTCTGAAACCCAAGTATAATATCATTAGTTCACATTAGTAAAAAAAAACATCCAACATTAATGTTATTGTTTTTAAAATGCTAGAACAGACTCATTAATCTGCAGCAATTCTGAATTGCGAAACGTGACATTTTCCTACGCCAATATTACGCAAAAAATATTCCTTGTTAGATTCCAAGCATTGGTTACTTTTTCTATGCCAAAATGTATGATAATAAAATAGAAAAAATATACTATTTTAATTTCCTTTCATCTTGATTTAATGAACAATTAATCAAATTAAAAATTTACGTTTGACAAGTTGAAAACCAGAAAAGACTCCTTCCTTAATTACCTCATTACGTAAGATATTAGAAAAATATTATAATGTTTAGGAAATACAATTGTAAAATGAACATTTTTGTCTCTGTAACATGCAACAAAGAGCTATAATAATAGATGAAAATCTTTTTACCTATCTTGGCCCAGAATTTGAAGGACAGGCCCCTTTTTCTTGATGTGATATTATTTTGTAATTTCAATAACATTCAGTTTAACAAGTGTTAAAAAAAAATTTAAGGGGTTTATCCGTTGTATCCCTTTTGGGACCGTTAAATCTTAATGGTAGTATATTGTTAGGAACAATGCTCTAGGCAGCCTCTCTTGAATATTACTTTTCAAAAAATATCTTTTTAAATGAATTAAATGAGCAAAGATTTGATTTTTTGGCCGCTGAAAATTCCATTAAGGTAACATACTAGTATGAGGTTTTTGTGGATGTCCAAAAAAGGATCTCGTGATTTCAAACATCTTGTTCAACAAGTGTTTAGATTGAGATTTTTGGAAAAGAACTTATAAGGGTCAATTTTGTTTACTTCCTTATCGGGGCCGTTTAACGAACATTTAAATAAAAGCATATTGTTGAGATCATTATTTGGTGCAGATTTCTTTTTTCATTTTTTTCAATTTGTTAAACAAGTGTTTAGAAATCCTTTATCGGTTTTGAGATATCTGGAAAAGAACTTTTTTTTTTTCTTCCTTATCGAGGCCGTTTAATGAACATTTGAAGAAAGCATACTGTTGAGAACAATATTCGGTGCAGCTTTTTTTTTCAATTTTGCTTTTTAAATTGTTTTGAGATATAAGAGATCAAAATGTTGACTTCTGGCCATTTCATTCCATAAATACATAAACATATATGTGACAACTTAAAGGACATATCGCATGTTTTTCAATTTTCGGAATTTTTTCAATAAAATCATTCTATACTCATTAAAAATCAAGTTTATTAACGTTTTCATAAAATATTCTGCCTAATTCGTGAGTTTGAAAGCGATGAAATTCAAATGTCGCGATATGCATATTTTCTCTCTCGATCTACCCGCCATGATGTGTGACGTCATATGCGACCTCGAGCGAGAAGGTGCTGTTAGCCATCTTTGTAATTGGATTAGATTTAAACGACAATTAAACTAATTATCACCTATTAAATTGCCGATAACGGGACATGATGGTGTTCTGTGCCTCCTGTGGGTGATTTAGCCACCGAAAATGGGGATTTGGACTGTTGTTATTTTAAGTTTCCCTTACGAAAGTATGCGGAAATCTTGTGACAAATAGGGGTCTATCTGTCGACGAGAGGATTTATAAATAAACATTCAGTTCATATATTATTAATTATATGGTACATTTTTGTAATTATAGTTTCATAAATAAATCCTATTCATTTCTCAAAAAGAAAAAAATAGAAGTTTATGCACAGACGCAAAACGCAAGTTCATCGGAGAAAAATAACGAGAGGGGACGCCATTTTGGATACCGCCTCGCTTCATTAGCTGTTTTCTTTTTCTTATTGTTAAACTAGTCCTATACGTTCATGTATGCATCGGTTTTGTATACATGATTTCTTCATTCATACATGTAGCTCACCTCTGCAGAAATCATAATTTTAGTACGGTAGGTAAGATTTCTGTGAGTTTTATTTTTTGTGGGAGAAGTCATGGATCGAGTTGTCGATACTAATTGTTTACGCGAGAAATAGACAAAGTTTGTTGATATACATGTATACGTAAATGGATAAAAAAATACGGAGATGGGATCTTACACAAATAAACAATAATTAAGGAAAACGTTCTTGCCTGCTTTTATAATCCAGTGTAATATAGAGTAAACAACCTTAGAAAGTTGTGATCTGTTACTGCCGAAGAAACAAACTTCTTGTGCACCACAGTTTTACAATAATGAACAAGACTGTTGTAGATTTTAATAAATAAACACCTTTAACAGATTTATTTGAGCTACAATCCTTAATAAGTTGTGTTTACAATGTTTACACGTCGATCAATTTGATCGTCATTGCCGACTTCATCGTCGCTTTTTCGGCAATATCATCGTTTTTTATCTGTACTAGTGGCTCAAACATGTACGACTGAATAATAAGATTATTTTAATTTAGTCAGCATGTAAAAAAACCCAACTTACATAGTGAATGAATGTCAAAATTTAAAGAAGATAATGCTAATCCTACAATTTGTTTACAATCAGCTGTTCGAAGAAGGTCGCATGTGACGTCACTGTACCACGTGACACGCTATCTAATTAACGAGTTTTTAAACGATTGGGGCTATAATTTAAATTGATATTATGGCTAATTACCGCTTTTATACCGTTAAAAAACTGTTAGGAGTAATTATTAGATACACAAGGAAGCCAAAAATTGTAAAATGTCGTATACTTTAGAAACATGCGATATGCATTGCTTTGCGAATCTTTTTTATTTTCATGCAGTCATGGGTGCAAAGTTATAACTTTCTTTTGTATCGCTTTTATGCGAAATAAATTATGTATGCAAGTTCGTTTGTTAGTTGAGAAGTTGTGATTCTAGGCTTTTATAAGGTAAAATGCCGCAATGGCGCTTATGCGTCATCCTTTCACAGTAATTTAACCTATGCTTAAAGCCAAAGCAAAAATATTATTCGCTCATTTATTCGAGGCGGCGATGGATTTTGAAAATAAGGATTCATTGACAGAACATCTAGAGATCGATTCGAATTATTTAAGCATTTTAAAAGATCTATTTTGTCTACAATTAATCTTTATAAACCCATATATGGCATGTCAAACGTTGCAATATTCGATCTTTTCTATTTATATTATATAAATATTCATTTGTATTATATAATTTTCCATTTGAATTGTATAATTTTCTATTTCTATTGTATAATTTTCCTTTTGTATAGTATAAATTACATTTTTATTGTATAATTTTCTATTTGTATTGTATAATTTCCATTTGTATTGTATAATTTTCAATTTGTATTGTATAATTTTCCATTTGTATTGTATAAGTTTCAATTTGTATTGTATAAGTTTCATTTGTATTGTATAATTTTTTATTTGTATTGTATAATTTTCAATTTGTATTGTATCCGAGGGATTGTTTATTTGTTTTGTTACGAAGGTTATTATTGGTTAAAAGTTTTATACTGTATTGTGGGCAAACCAGCGAAATATTCCGGATGCTGAACGCAAACTCGTCCCCTTAACATGTTTTAAACACGTGGTGATCTCATTTAGCGGCAGTGATGCCAGTGTGAGGCTTGCCGTGTTGGACAACTTGGGACTGTTCTGGTTTTTTAAGGTAAACAGATAGGGCCATCGTAATAAAAGATATACCAAGGCATTATACATATATAATGACTGCATGTATAAAGTGTCTCGATCTGATGAACGAGGCCCCCGTCCCTTCATTGACAGTACGTCTATCGAGAGACGTACATGTATGTACGTCCCTACTGGTCTATACCAGGTTTGAAAAATCTGGTTCGGTTAACCAGCTACATGTGTCAAAGTGTACTTAAGAAGTGAATAATATTAAGATGATAAAAGATCAAAGATAAACATTCAATTATAAAACGATTCTCAGTAAAAAAAACAAAACAAAAAAAACCCCCAAAACCTTTGAAGTAGAAACTGAAAACCTCTCGGAGCCGCCAAGATGGACATGTCTTTTTTCTTGATTTCAATTAAAAACTCGTGTGATTTTTATATACATTATATTCAATTCAACAAGTGTTTCAGAAATGTGTCTGTTCTCTAGATATTCATGTCTTTTGTTTCTCTTTATTTCTTTTGAAGACGAAAGACCTTAATAAAAGTGAAAAAAAAAGATGAGTAAGAGAAACTGAACGATAACAATAAGGTCTTCCGTCTGAAACAAGAACATTAACAATTGTCAAATTAGTCACCTCTTCCCTATACACCACATGGAATTAAAAACAAAACCTAGCACAACGACCAAAACTGCACCAGGAACTATAAAAAAACCCCTAACAAAACTATCAAGTTTGTTTGATAGCACTTTATAGTTATCGGCCTGCCATATGAGTTGTCTCTGCTTTGCCTAATATTCTTTCTCGAGCTCTTCTACCCCCTTTATAAGCAATCCTCCCCCCCCCCCCCAAAAAAAAAAAACTGAAAATTCTTGGTTTTTAATCGGTTATTCCTTTCCTTCCTCAATGTTTAAACGCAAAATATCACGGAAATTCTGCAATTCAGTCAACTTTCATCTGCATGTATAATTTCTCATTTCTAAATTATTATACTGTTTCTCAATATTCAATACTGAATTCGAAGTTTATTCCGATTTGAATGTGTTAAATGGTCGAAAGCTTTCTAAAGGATGGAGAAACCGAGTTTATCGAGAGTGTTTCCGATCTTAATGACTGATCTCTTTTTTCAATATAATTTTCAATTCTCTGAATCAAAGAAAAAAAAGAGACTGATTAAATTGATGAAACGGCTTTATCTAAACATATTAAAAATTGCAGGAATGTTGAATTAAATGGACTGCATATGAAAAATACTTGTTGGAGATCAAATAAAAAAGTTATAACAATAAACAGTAAATTGGGTATTTTTTTCAAATATCAAACTAATCAAATGTTTTCCTCGTGACCAGCTTATAACTGTGTATAGATAAGCATAAACACAGTCAACGTTATTTATACGTACATTTTAAAGGGGCATGGTCACGATTTTGTCAACAATTATTTTTCCGATTTTAATGTTTACAATGTCTTAGTAAGGCATTTTTAATAGGCAACCAAGATTTGAGTGTCATTTGTTGAGTTATAAGCAAGTTACAGAGCTAACAGTTTTTTGCTATGTAAACATAGCTTTTGTTTACTTTTTAGATTTTAAATTAAAATTCAATGTTTAGACCTAAAATTAATGTGTTAAACATTAAAAACTGTTTTTTAGCTTAAAAAGAATAAGAGGATAGACAAATCAGCTTAAAAAGATTTTTAGTGGTACATGTATATTGAACCTATGTAAGCAAAAACAGGGCACGATCCTTGTTTACATGACAAAATACAATGCTTTGGAAATGCATTTCTAATGATCAAATGAAACTTGAGAGTCAGTCGTAGAGTTTTAAGCAAGATGCAGGGCTCACAATTCTTTGTAATAAAAACTAAAAAAAAGAATTTGACCAAAATCGTGACCATGCCCCTTTAAAATTTAATTGAAATAATATTTTATCACGAAAAACATAAATGGATTAGACAGCAGGCTTTGCCTAGCATATAATTCCTTTCCATAAATTAGATTGTCTCATTATGCCAAAGGTAATAAGATCAGCATAGTTTATGGCCCTAAATTAACCTTTCCCCCAATAAATATATTGAAAATAAAATGAAAAGTCAGTATGCTAGTATCAAGTTGAGATTCCTCTACTCTTAACCTCATTGATTTAAATAATATACACAACTATAAATCAAGGGGGTTTAACATTCCAACCGGTCCTTTCCCTAGGCGAGAAACGCTTGGAATATTGTAATTTGATAGGAAATATTTATTTGATGACATTGTCTGGAATTTATTTGTTTTCTAAATCAACCTCTCAGTATATATCTAATATATCACAAGAATATTGTGTTGCAATTGTCAGATAAAATATCAATCTTTCGATGTGTCACTAATACACGACCATCTTATTTGAGTAAGTCTGCTTATCAGTGTTTGGTTTGCTGTGTAGATAAATTTGCAGAAGCCATCAATTCTATAAAAGAACTCGACGTTTTGTTTGTAGAACATCGATAGATGTAAATTTATCAAAACTTGGTATAATACCCCCTCTTTATTCTGTAGATTCAAACAGTGAGACAACAAATCGATCTGTTTATTTCTACGTGACAAATTTTCATGTTATGTCGAGTTAGACCCGAGATTTAGTAGCCGTTATCTCCGGGTTAGGTGCTAAAAAGGGATTTACCATATTTTGAAAGCCTTCAAATTAAAATGATTTCTAAATTTGGGCGTGTTTTAAATCAGGTAAGGATAACATTAAGGGTATATTAAAAACAAGCCAATTTCTGAGAGAGGATAAGAAGCAATAACCCCAAACATGAAGAACCTGTTCTTTTTATATCTGACGGTGTATTTCTACCTAGCGTTCCTGAGGAGCGCAACAGGGCACGGTCGACTATGGGAGCCACCGGCAAGAAGCACGCTGTTCAGGAGAGGGTACAGCACCACACCCAACTACAATGATAATCAGCTGTTCTGTGGGGGATATGCGGTATATTCCTTTTTCTACTTAATCCAATTTTCTTCGTTGTTTTACGATTTTAAGGAAAAGAAAATGTAGATCGAATAAATAAGAGGGACTTTCAAAGTATTCGCCTATAAAGTTATTTCGCTTGATCTATTCTTATCTTTATTGTCTAGTCTTTTGGGAGAATGAGGTTTTAAATAAATATATATCGAGAAAGAATATTTGCAAAAATTTATAACATTTTTTCTATATAAGATTGAATATCCTTTATTATAAAGGAGATGGTTGGTTTGGGGGAGGGTTTTATAACCAAGTTAAAAAGCTTATTTTACAGCTGCCCTACTAGCAATGAGATTATGTTCGTTTTATATTCTATACGTGCTTAAGAATGATATTTATCTGATTGAAAATTTTCTTCCCAAAGACGCTTTCATAAAGGAAGTAAATGCAGTATATTTGGGTGTTCATAATTCCCGGTATTAAAAAGATCTTTATTGATTTGGAAATTCGTATTTATCAATAGAGCAAAACCTTTTAAAATACAACATAGCAAATATATCTAAATGTTAAGTAAATAAAAAGATGGGAAATGCGTGGAAAGAGCGTGTAAAATGCCTACATGTATATAAGGACGGATTAGACACTAGATAAAAGTTAAAATATCAACAATTTTGATTGTAAAATCATTCACAACAAAACAATATTTAGCTAACATAACATCGATTTGTAACCCTTAAATATGGTAAATGCTTTGAATATTTTGATTTAAACTGGCGTGTACGTATTAAAACCTCCCAAAAGTGTATTTTTTAACGTCAATGCCTTTTAATTTCATAGAGTAGGTCTGTGCTTCATAATTTTTGTCATAGTCTATGCCTAATAGAATCCAATCGGATTCCAAAAAACAAAAACGTAGAGAGATAACCAAATATAATACTATTATTTTGTATCCCAGCAATTGAACTTTAAAAAAAAAATAATCTGTTAATTCGTCATCGGAGTCACATATAGCATTTAAACATCGAATTTCCTAATTACTAAAATGGCTCAGTGGTTAGAGCAGCAAGCCTTGCAGTATATGTAACGTTATATAAGTATGAATTTTAGGTTGTGGGTGTGATCGATACCACCAAAGCTTAAGGCAATGTATATATTTTCTTATTGTTTGTTAAATCACAGACATAAATATCAGAGATCGGCAACTCCGCCATTAGCGTGTTTTGTTGTTGAAAAATGTTACGTAATGGGACCAACCTTACTTTGAGAACTACATATTAGTAAACTGAGATAATGATCCTTAATTAAAAGTATATTATTTGTATGAAAAATGTGCTTAGGTTGTAGACGTTTTTAAAACAAAAAATTGAATATAAGATTGATATATAGAAAATATAGAGACAAGCTATAAAACAGTGGCGAAAACTCGGACGACGGGTAGCCAACTGCCTCAAAAACTCCTCTTTAAATATTGTTTGTAAGGCATAAACTCATAAAATTATAATATTTTGAATCTTTTGGTAATAGAGTTTAGCTGTTTATATATCGATTTAATTGTTTATTAGAAAGATATACTGATTTAAACTGGGAATACTTTATAATAGGGACCGCGAGATTTCTATCAGTTGCCTTGTCTTTATGTATGTCGTTGATTAAATATTAAAAACTGATTATAGTTAGAATTTTTTTAAAAACTTGTTTAATAGATTTAATTGGAAAAAAAATCAATTTGAAATTGTATTTTACTAATAAATGGGCATTTGCGCTATCTTAACCCCCATCAACTTTTCGAGAATTTTTTTTTCATTGCAAAGTTTAATTTTTATGCTTCAAATTGTACATAGCAAACGAAATCACAGTCTCGTGTATCAGATCTGATAAAAGCGAAGAATTAGTTTAAACGTTTGCACGCGTAGATGGACACATATACCCCCACACATTTCGATCCTAAAGAAGGCTTGATGGTCGACAAATTAACCATCGAATATATACATGTATATTTCTGAACTTTTAAGAAATGGTATGTTTAGCATGTTAAATACAGAAAATGTCCATTATTTTTCCCTTTTAAATTTGGTATTTTCCTAAATTGTTTATATAAATATCTTCTTCCAAAGAAGGTAAATACAATCTAATAATCGTATTATAGTATACATGTATATATGTTATGCCAGCTGACGGATTCAGCTCTTTTCATTTTAAACTCGCTTTAGCTACTGGTTAATTTTAGGTTTTGATTTAAGTTAAGAATAAATTTAAAAATCACATCTCCTAGATTATGCACTTTTACGGTGTGTACATGTAGCATACGTTTACATTTTTGAGAGGTTTTGCGATGACCCGATACAGCAGCAGCGTGCCTGGTTGTCAAGTTTGTGTAAGCGCATCGCGCTCAAAAGTGTTTCGTAATCGAAGTATATATATTCTGTCCAAATATTTGGGCAACACAACATGAATCATATCATGTTCAGCAAACACTGTGAATACCTCCACCGGAATGTTATTTATAATTGTGTCCAAACAACCTCTGGAGTCTAGAGAGAAGCAACCAGGAAATGATTTTGTTGTCATATGTTTTGACGTTAATTTCGTCGATGTTGCACCAAACTTACTCATTACAATTGTTTGTGACCAAACATCTGAGTAGGTCTGTATTAAATAGGAAGTCAAAATAACAGAGATGTATTGATTAGCGAAAAGGGACTAAATTCACTTACACGTTTTGTTTTTTCCTGCCACCTAAGTTTTCTAAGACTTACTGAGCCAACTACCATCAAATTTGACAAAAAACATTTTTGTGTTAAGGGCGTATTTTTTTATGTAAAGTGTCAGGCCTCTTCCTTTGGAAATTGTTTTTTTAAAAATATGATGATGGGTTCTCTCAAAAATCAATTGGCCTAGCTTTCTGTTATATTCATACTTTTACAAAAGATTCCATCTACTCTTGTAGATTACAAGTTGTACAAAACATGACACTCGTGGATTCCAAAGAGGACCGACCGTGAATAAATGTTATTGAAAAAAGGAAATCTCAAAATCGTGTTTCGAGAATCACGCACATTTTACAAAGAATAACAATATTACCAGCAATACGGGAATATATTCATAACAATGGTTCTTTTTATAATGGTTTAATCTTTGAATTAATGTCAAAGTCCGTACATGTAGATGTAATGTAATAGTTCTGTTCCATCCTATACTCGGGAGTTTTCTAGAAATAAAAACTGCATGATCATACATGGTTTTATGATATAAATATAAATGTCAAAAATATCTTTATGATCTCAAATTTATAACATACAAATAGAAATAAAAACAATGAGGAAAAAAAATTCACAATGTCATATGTAACTGTACTGAGTACTTGGAGATAATTGATAATCATATGAGAGGTCATTTTAGGCCCTTTTAAGAGACGGCCCTTTATTAATTTTTCAAGGTTCAATGGATGCTGAGTGGAGGTAAATGTGGAATATGTGGTGATCCTTACAACCAAAAACAACCTAGAGATCATGAAGCTGGTGGGAAGTACGCTTCCGGTATCATAACGAGGCACTATACAGAGGGTCAACAAATTGACGTAGATGTGGAAATCACTGCCAATCACAAAGGGTGGTTTGAATTCCGAATTTGCCCAAATAACGACGTTAAGAAAGCAGCAACGCAGACTTGTTTCGATAAATATTTGTTAAAATTCGCGAATAATGCAACAAGGTAAACTTAAAAATTATATTTTATGTTACCAGTAGATTGTCATACACGAAGAAAAACCTATACTTTTGTACAAATTTTATTGCATGCTAATTTTTTGCTTTTACAAATCATATAGTTTTTCCCCTTTAAAAATGCCACGGTTATAATTCTAACCATTTAAAATTGTCGTTCTCATACATTATTCATAAAAGCTGTCTATGTTTCTACAATAAAATCTAAAATATAAATTAAAACAGTCTATTAAAGATCGTTCCGGGACAAATGCATATTTTTGATTTGACAAATCTGATATCGATAATTATAAAAAATTCCTCAATTGTAGTGTACACCCCTTTCACCCAATTTACAACCGAAATGATCTGTTCCAGATACCACATTTCCTCGGCAGTAGGTTTGCACCATGTCAAGCTCTACCTCCCACCGGGGCTAACATGTACGCAGTGTATTTTACAGTGGAGGTACCACACAGGTAGTAATAGATTTGTAATTAATCTACATGTAATTTGTCTCCGGCAAAAAATCACTATTTAAACTTTGTAAAATTCTATCTGAAATATTACAATGTGTAAAATGCATATTAGGAAATAAAGTCAAGAAAAAGGCGAAAACTCAAAATTAAGGTGAATTAGCTCTAATGTTATAACATATTTGGCATGCGTTTAAAATGCCATTTTGCCCATGAAAGACAAGATACATGTATATTTCAAACAAAATAGAATGTAGTACATACTGTTTAACGTATCTCTTTTTTAACAAGGAAGTTGAGATAAAGTTTAATTCAAAAATCGCTAAGTGAATGTGTCAAATGTTATGTTCATAACTCAGGCTTTTGGGCCATCATCGATTATTAGCTGTTGTGTGCTAAAAATGAAACTTTATACTTTTTTTTCTTGATTTTGTCGATCCACTTATAATGTCATCTTAATCACAAAAAGCATACCTGATTTGTTATTATATAAACGGAATTTAGAGTATATGTAATGACAAAAAAAATATACAAGTACTTATGATAAATATTATGCAAAGGACAAAAAAAATCATATAAACATCCAACTTGGTACGACTTCTGCATGTTAGGTTACATGAGACATCTGGCGAAGAAAAGATATGAAAATCAGAACTTAAAAGTATAAGTGTTAAAAATTATATTATAATTAAAAAATATATGTCCCTTGTAAATCTAACATTTACCACAGAAAACATAATAAAATCACAGTAGTATTTTGTCTCGACCTCCTTTGATCTTTATTCTAGCCAGATCTGTCGAAACATTTCAAATCAATGCCATGGCTAGCTAACAAAACCTACTGTATGGAACACCTTAAAAGGGAATTATAGCGCTGCATTGAAAGTTTGAGGATTTAACAAAGAACAGTAATTTGCAAAGTTCACACTTTTACTATTTCATCGAAATAAGTTGATAAGTAGGGAAAATTGTCATGATTTTGCGCAAAAATAGCTGTAGTGTCTTTTTTAAAAGCATTTTTATGAAGGTTTGTTTGACTTAAAGTAAATCCACCCTCCTGTGGCGTTATACGTTTTACATAAACCATGAATTCATTAAAATTCTTGCAAGTTGATTTGTAATTTCTATATAATCATAGGTGCACGTCAAAAACTCAAAATATTGTTTACTTGGAGATATTTAATAAGCGTTTTTCATCCTTATATTCGACAAAATTCAATAATGACAAAGGGAAATAACTCTTTTCTACTGTTCTCTAAGTGATTTATCTAAATGCTATAAATTTTCTAATGTAAACAATTTTTTCTTTTTTTAAAATTAATTTTAGTTTTCTAGCATAGTAAGCAATAAAATTTAAATATACAAACAAGTATCCATCCACTTATATTTAATTTTTAAACAAAAAAAGTGTGATTTTCAGATGATAATTTCAGCCTTTGGTTTTTATTATCTTACATCTTTAATAGTATGGATACATATATATTTTATTTATTTTTTGATGAAATTCAAGTCCAATAAGTTAAAAAAAAGTTAAATTTTTAACTTTGAACCCATGATTTTATAGGAACGGAGTTACCTTAAGGTCAGACGACACGTTCCTCAATTTTATATAACTTTTTCCAGAAATTTGTTAATGGTTTACAACTACTTTGATAAGCTTCCTTGCAAAAAATTAGGATACCATACCAGACATATCTGCAAAATCCTAGCGTATGCAATTTCATAAATAATCTTGTTGAAAATACACTGGAATTGCTGATATAAAAAATATACAACACAACGATATTCACTATATTAGAACTCTATTTCGGCCGGGGTCAGGCTTTGAACTCACGACCTCTAGAATCTACGCTCCTGGCAGTGAGTGGCCACGGCTCTAACCACTCGTCCATCTATGCATATATCCATTTATAAGTAAATTTTAATCAATTCGAAAATAGTTTTAAAATAATATTTTTTTGGAAGTCTTTTTTTGCGAGGAGATACAAAAAGATGCTAGAGGAACGTGTCGTCTGACCTTTATTGACTATTGATTTTTTGTTAAATAAAAACGAACACCTGCAGTATAAATTATTTAGATCGAAATATGATATTTTAGAATAAAGTTTTTTGTGACAAGTGACAAGTTTTTATCAATTAAAGGAAACAGCTGGGGTGTTGATCCTTCTGGAAGAGGCTGTTTAGGATGTGGTCCCCAAGAGGAGTTTTACGGCTGCTCAGATATTGCAGTTGAAGGCAAGGGTAAAATTAACCTGAGCACAACAAAAGCAACTACAAAGCCAACCACGACCACAAAAGCTACCACAAAAACATCGACAACAACCACAACAACACCATCGACAACTTCATCTACAACCACCACTACAGCATCGACTACTACAACAATAGAGACAACAACGAACCCTACCACCACAACAACTACAAAACCAAGCACAACAACAACACAGACAACAACACCGACAACAACAACACAGACAACAACAACGACACAGAAACCAACACAAACTACAAAATCAACACCACGTTTCTCATCTACCACTGGGTCATCTAACGGAAGCGGAAACCGCCTCGTCTCTAATGGTGGGAGCGCCAAAAAGAAGTGTGGCCCAACAGACGTCTGGAAAAAGACACCTGGAATGACGCAGTGGTGCGTTACAAACTGTCGCATGGGATACTGTCCCGCATCACACTGTGTTTGTGTATAGATCTTAACATGTTTGAATGTACAGATTCAAAACCCCCTCATTTGTAACAAATGATTTTAATTCTTATAAAAAAACAGTTCATTAAAACGTCATATAAGCTTAAGGATGGTATCTTTTCGTATTTCTTATACCGACAGATTCTTGATTTTCTTAAGATTTATAATTGATACTATGTAAATTATCATAACATCATAAAACGTTTGGTCTTATCAGCCTTGATTCTCATTTGTAAGTCACTCCTAAACATGGAACATTGAACATTTCCGATAAGTACGAGGAAATCATTGGAGAAGAATTATTACAATACACGTTACTTAAAATATACAATAAATCAAAGTACTGAAAGTACTGAAAAGTGCTAACCTAGCTTGGTTCTAAGAAAATTAACTGTGTGCAAGCGTAGGCGGAAATGAGCCTTATTGAAATTTTGGTTTATGTTTAATGAATATCAATTTAAAGTATCTAAGGCCAGATTTCTTTAAATATATGTTACTTTCTGAAGATGATGTGAATTAAAGCTGAACACGACTTGTATATGGATACTTGCCTGAAAAAAGATATGTTAAAATCACAAATTATACCTTTTGAACAGTAATTTATCACAGTTTTTGACATTTTCTTGCAAAAATCGATTTTATTTTTCTATATTTTAGCACTATATTTTTCATCACTGCATAGCATCCCTTGCTGATGTACGTAAGCCCCTCAAACCAATCGTATCTACTCGGCCATTTCCGTCACCGAGATAACTGGTTCCCTATACCTCTTACCAGTTTAAATTATGTATATTTCTGCTCATAGAGGGCAGTTATTCCTTGCACCGGAAATAGAAGTCTAACGACAATAAAGCGCTGAGCTATGCTTAGCGCTTTAAAAATATGCAAAGTGTAGAAAAATATATCCATTCAAAATATCCGTACTTTTAAACATTCTGAGATATAAAATTCTATAAACTGATACCTGTTTGTACAAGGTACATGTATATACAAATATTAGTACTAAGGATGAGGTCGATTACTGTCGATTTATCGAATAAAATAAAATGACTAAGGATTTGAAAGTAATCAATGACAGACTTATTACATCCTTTTTAAACGTTATCGATCACACTTGATTATTTCCTCTCATTGAAACTATGATTACTCGTGATTACTTTAGATAACATTGTATGTTTTTCAGTTTTTTCACAGTTTAAATGTTTCATTTCAAGAAAAACAAACACTTTTTTGACAAGAGTCTTTATTCTTGTATAAGTCTAATTTTTATCAACTTTAACATTTGAAATGTGGATTAATCAAGTCTGCATCTACATGTATCTGGTTTGAAGATCTATCCAACAATACTAAATTCCAAAGTTTTGCAAGAATAGGAAAACTATCTTCCTTTTCCTTCCAGTAATGCAACGGATATTTCCCCTCATATAGCTCAATGAGGTACTCTGGTATTTTCATTTTAACATGATTCCCCGACATATGCCTCTTCTTTTCTGCTTTGTAAGAGTCATAAAGCTTAAAGTCCATCATCAAGCTTACTAATTTTCCTTGGAGGAGATTCGTCATCACTGGAATTTTCACAAGAAAAATCATGCCTCCCAGCATACGTTAATAGTATTTTTTTTTCCACGGGAGATTTGTCCATCCGAGTTAAAACCTTGGATCGTTCTTGCTGCAACATCAATGTGGCATTTTCAAAGGGCTTCAGAACCAAATTAAGTTCATGAAGTTTACGTTCATTTCCGGTGATCTGAACAGTGTCAAATTTACTTGTTATTACTTCAGGTACCTCAAGAGCTGAACTAATCATTGTCAATTGGGAATTCCATCTTCCTGTTTTCCTCTTCAAAATATCAGTGGCATATATCCTGACATATTTGGAAAAGTTCGCTGATATCAAAATGACGATTTTTAATTGGTTCTCACTTTCTTCATTACTGGGTACATGTGTCTACAAACCCTGTACTTCACTTGGAAAATTCATTTTACAATCGAATTCAAACATTTTGAAGTATTGCCGTCGACAGAGAAAAAAAGAATGTAAAATTTTCATTTGTGGCCATGATGCTTTGAAATTTTAGGTCATGAACCCGTTTGTCACCAATGTAAACCATTCGTTGAATATGTGCATGACGCACAGTTCCATCGATAGGACCCCAGCAATTTTATTTTGAATAGCGCCTATAATGACCTGGTCGGAGCTGCTTGAGTGACAACTAAGGTCTGTTCAGTGTATCGAAAGGACTTGAATAGTTATTATATCATAATCAAGACTTGTATTGAATATGTTGGACAGTTCGTATTTTGATATTTCAAAAAAAGCAATGAATAATCATCGAGACGATTTGAATCATACTGCACAGCCCTTCCACTCAAGAACAAACTGCAATTCATCCTGCATCTTTTTGAAAATCCGTTAATACTGCTTTATCAGTACAAAATAAATGCTTGAGCATCTAATATGTCCTCTGAAAGTAGAACTGATTGACCCTTCTTTTCTTTTTTTTGATTGCGTTGCTTTCAGTAGCAGTAGGTCATCTCCATCTAAATTGCATAAAGACATTTACATGGCATGGCTTCACAAGAGGAGTAAGGATATCGCATACATGTAATTTTTTACTTAAAAACTACACGGTTACACGACGATTTGCTAAACCTTTCATAACAAAATTCGAACAAAATATCAATTTATTATATAAGTAAATTTGCCATTTTAACCCATATTTATGAATGAATTAACACCCCCAATTTAAAATAAAACAAATGTGTTTTCCTATATGATAGAGCATAACCACGAAATAACATCCCAGCGAATCTGAAAGCTAATGATAGTTTTTACCATTTTTAAGAAAAAATTAAACAAGATATCTGTGAGCCAATGCTCACTAGTGATACCCCCTCTGATGTAAATATGCAAAAAAAAGCAAAGTCGACATTTAACAGAAAGCTGGCATCCGATTGGTACAAAAATATATCCCACAATATTTCAAGCATCTGCAATAAATAGTTGCTGAGAAATCTTTGACGAAAATTTGTTTGAAAAGTTTTGCTAAAAATAAACAAAGTCGTCATTTAACAGGAAGTTGACGTCCGATTGGTACAAAAATATATCCCACGATATGGCATGCCTATACAAATATTGTGTAAAAATTTCAAGCATCTGCAATAAATAGTTGCTGAGAAATCTTTGACGAAAATTTGTTTGAAAATTTTGGTTAAAAAATAAGCAAAGTCGTCATTTAACAGGAAGTTGACGTCCGATTAATACAAAAATATATCCCACGATATGGTATGCCTTAACAAACACTGTGTAAAAATTTCACACATCTGCGATAAATAGTTGCTGAAATAAATGCGACAGAAATTTTTGTTACGGACGGACAGACAGACGGACAGACAGACAGACACACAAGGGTAAAACAGTATACCCCCTCTCCTTCGGAGCGGGGGTATAAAAATCAAAATCATCTCCCTCGGGAACAAAACAAACCATGTTCGGGGCTTTTCAATTCATTTCTATACTTTCATATATATCTGTATATTATATTATCTATGCATGGCGACCTTTGAAGCTTAAAGATAGTTTTTCTTTTTAATCTAACATTTTCATTTACAAAATGGAAATTAAAATAAATCTGAAAATAACAATAACGACACGCTTTTATATTTTTACAGAATGAAGTGCAGCATTTATGAACTTGATAGCAGCGTGCAAGTTATTTCTTTTTTCGCGTATTTGACAGTTTCCCAAATTTAATATTCTTTTTATTCTACACGCAAAATTAACATGCACTGGTAAATATGAAAAAGTACAAGTTCATTTGTTAAGTACAATGATGGCACTCCTCAACTTCTTACTATAATAAATTACAATCCTTCTTTCTGATTGACTGCGGAGGTTGTGAACAGGTAAAAAAACAAAATTATTTTGATGAAAATCATTATCTATCCAAACTCAATAATCTGATAAAAAATAGGAGATTTTATGACGATACAATTTTAATTAACGGTATCTTATATATACGCAACATGAGACTGAAACAGTCACACAGGTTCCGGGCCTATTCCAGAAAATGTCTCTTCTCATCCTCACGTTATTTGTGGCTAGTGTTGTTGCTGATTTTGATTTCCTTGATGTAAGTTTAAAAAACACGACATCGTAATTTTTGTACAGAAGTATTTTCGTTCTCGCGAATTATTTTAAATATGTTTTTCAAAGGTCCTTTTAAATTGATCTCTTTACAAATGTTGTCGTTGTTAAGTAGGGGTTGTTTAATCGAATGTCATATAATTTCGTTAAATATTACTTGTTTTCTTGTAATTAGGAACATAATGCTCGTAGACGAGATGTCAGTCCATCTGCCTCTAACATGCGAAAACTGGTAAACTCCGACACTTTTTACTTAGTCGTATTACTCAAATGATATTTGATATTGCTTGATGTATATATAAAGCAAAACGTGTTTAAAAGTTTGATATTTTATTTTTTTCAGAAGTGGAGTAACGAACTAGCTGATTTGGCCTGGAGTCATGCAGTAACCTGTTCCTTCGGACATAATAATCCTCAATCTTCAATCTTTAACTACGTTGGACAAAATATTGCTTCTTCTGATCGTAATGTCCTTGTTCTACGCAATTAATATGCTTTTTTCATTGTATGTAATGCAATTTGATTGTGGTCCCAACATCCAGTTTGACTCAAAAGAGCAAAGACTTACACCGTTGTATGCATTTGCTCAGCAATATAAGCCACATACGTTGGTATAAAAATGTGACGTACTTCTAAAAGAATCAAACAAATAAAATATGGCCTAATAATCCCTTTTAACCATATTTTTGTTGTTAATTGATTAAGTTATTGTAAATAATGAAATGATGTGTTTTTGTCGTCCTTTCCAAAACTTTGACACAAGGTATTTCACAAAACAGATATCTTTCTCTGATAACAATAATAAACTATGTTATGAACAAAACAAACCTTAAATCAGACATGTAATGATTCTATCAGCACCGGTTTTTCAATTTTGTAGCTCGTATTTCTGCCAAAGAAATCGTTAAAATGTGGGACGACGAGAAAAGTCAGTACAACTACTACTCCAACACGTGCAGTGGAATATGCGGCCATTATACCCAGGTATACTAGAATGGAGAAGTAATTTTTTTAACGACAATAATTGAAATATAATGTTATTGGAGAGGAAAATAAATTGAAACTTTAAAAAAAATATTTAGTGGAGACGTTCATAAAACAAAGCAGGCATAAACAAATTTGTCTCAAAAATATTATAAAAATAGAATGATTATCAAATAAAAACTATTAAATATTTGAAAATGTTACAAGGTCAATTGGGCAAACACGGAGTATATATATATATATATATATATATATATATATATATATATATATATATATATATATATATATATATATATATATATATATATATATATATTAACAGAGAGACATAATTTACTAGTATATTCAAATACATTGTATAATATTATAGGTTACTCTGTGACATCTCTTCGCCAAGAGACACAAGGGAGTGGACACGAAAAACAAGGAGAACTAAAAGAACTGGGTAAGTTTGTTTTGTTGAGCTGTTTGTAATTAAATTATCAGGACAAATATTTGGATACCTCCATTAATGATGAAAATTAAAGTGTTTGTTTGGTCAACAAATCTATGAAATGTTTCAGATACATACATGTACTTAAATATTCATTGATAATTTAATTTTGTTTTACTGTTTTGTTTTAATCCAACCAATTCCCAAAGAGCATGCGAAGGACTATGGAAATAATGATTATCAGTCTGGTATTGTTATATCTTTTCATTAATTGTTAATAAGTAAATGAATAGAAAATGATAAGGTAAAATGAGGGTTAATTATGTACCCTCACCAATGCTACATTACATGTACAAATTTAAACCCATTCCAAACTTTTTTTATGTGCATATTTTCCAGAATTATTAATTTTTAAAATAAATTATTTTTAAATTATATTTTCATATACAATGTATTTGTATTTTTTAAATAGGAGTTTACTTAAAAGAATAAAAGCTTTCTTTGATGCGGTATGCCAAGGCTTTCCAGCCAAAAGAACTTGATGTGTTTCTCTCAAATTTGCCAGCATATTCAGCAGATGAAATAACAGAAATAGCAAAGCAAACAAGAGGACAGGCTGGAAATTCTATATGGCACAATGCTAGGAATGGACGCATTACCGCCTCCAGGTATATATACATTTATCTGCATTTTTTCCAGTCCATTATTTAGAAATATCAAATATTGTAATTTCATATGTAATAAACAGCAATTTATTAATTGCTAAAAATTTCACAGGAATATGTTTTAAGTACATTATCATATCTTCTGAACTTTAAGTCGTTCAGACTTTTGATTTGAATCCATATCACACAATTAACATTTCAACATTACTGTTTATTTCTTTATCATAGTAGAGACACATTACAAAATTCTAAATTTTAATTTTTTCAAAAAAATTTCAGCAACATCAATACATATATTAATTTTAAGATTAAATAAATAAAAATCATACAATTTATTGTAGGTTTTACTCAGTATATACCAAGGTGAACACTATAAAGAGAAAACCCGATGAACATGTTTCAGTTTCATCACTGTTGAAACAAATAATTGGAGGAGCAAATTGTTCAGGTATTTTGAATGATAGCTAGGACGTCAATATAAATAAAAAGAGATAAAATATATTTTGCCTTCAAAATTTGTCTCCATGAAAAATCAACAATCATATTTTCAGATGCACTATTGTGTAATTTAATAATTGATAGGTGTTTTTTTTATTAATAATTCAGATGACACCAAGCCTTGCCCCAAAGCCATAAAACATGGACAAGCCATGGAACCCGCTGAAAGCGGCATTACATAAAGATGATGAAAGGAAACCATACAAACTTTCATGCGCAAGATTGTGGGATCTTTATTCACCCGCAGCGTTCTTACATTGGGGCTAGCCCAGATATGTTTTAATATCTTGCTCCTGTTGTGGAGATGGGGTTCTCGAAGTTAAATGTCAAATTATTGCTCCATGCAATGTATGTTTACCAAATATATGTAAATGCAAAGGAAAGTGCCTTAAATACTTGCAATATGTAGATGGGTGTGCAAGTTTGAAAAAAAAAACACTGCATATTACGCACAGATTCAGGGCCAAATGACTGTTACAAACATAAGTTACTGTGACTTTTTTATTTACACAAGTTATGCAACTTTTGCCAATGAATATGTTTTGATTTTGAGTATTGGTTAGATATTGTTTCAAACTTAGATTATTTTTTTAAAAAATATTTGGCATCATATTTGTTATTTGATGAAGTTCAGTTAGATGTGTTAGATGACCATGAACACCAGCCAATGGCACTTGAGGAGGAAGGTAGCGAGTGCTTTTGTAGAGTTTGTAATCAGGTTGTAAAAGAGCAGGATGGCATATCTTCTTTTAGAGAGGGTACCATTGCATGTGATAATTGTGAAAGCTGGTATCATTTTAAATGTATAAAGATGATAAAATCTGCTCTACAGAACACAGACAGATGGTTATGTACATATATTTAGCATGTATCTATGAGAAAATGTTCTTGTATTGAAGAATTAAGTAAATGCTTTTTACTTCTGAAATTGACTTCAGGTGTTTTAGAATACTGTATAAGTTGCTTATAAGGAATGTTCTATACTTAATATTTAAAGTTAAGTATAATTAAGGGCAAGGAGCTTGCATGACATTATTTCTACTCTAGCTATGTACTCAATGAAATTTCTCTGGCCTTACACTTAGTTGATTATATTGTTTGCATTGTTCAGTATCTTGGCAGTGGAGGGTACAGGTTGCAAAGGCCTGCAACAATGCGAACAATATCATCTAAATGATGAAGTAAGGTCAGAGAAATTTCATTCTTTAGTATACGAAAACATTTCATTCTTCTGATAGCTTGTTCGATATTTGCTATTTGTTTAGTTTTGACAACTTCTTTCTTTGTAAATTGAAATGCTCCACGCTTACCGGGTGGTATCAGAAGCTCAGCATTCAACAATAAAAGTTCTCCCTTTACTGGAAAACCCCTGTGTGCCAAGACTTTATCATATGGTTCAATGAGTTTAAGGAAACCAGAATTCACAGTTACAAATTAACACTGGTACGACCACCCCATCCTTTTGAAATATAATTTAACATTCCAGAAGGAGTAATACTAACTGAGTATTATGCTGTATTGGGTGCTTGTAGTCATTCCATGTATCAGTACGAACTTGAAGATTTTGGGGTGTCTCAAGAAATATTTGAGTACAATCGATGATGTGCCTGACTGAGTTATATGCTGGATTTCTGAATGAGGGGGGTAAATTTTCCCTCACCATTTCTTTAGGGGGATTAAACACTAGATCACCTGCAATCTTGCCTAAGATTTTTACCCATGTTGTAAAAATATTTGAAATATTTTGTTTTGAAATCCCAAATCTCTGTGCTTAATCTTCATACAATAAGCCTAATCTAATTTTCATCAATGTAAGAAGAAGCTCATTCTTTACAGATAGGCTTCTTTTTCTTCCCCTTTTTTGTCTACTAAGTTTGTTTTTCAGTGGGTGACTTAAAAGAGATGGGCCATTCCAGTACTAGACTTTAGATAGATAGGATTTTATTACACTCAGTATAGCTTCAAAAGCTTATACGCTAGGAATGCCTGTGTAGAATCTGATTTGTTCATTTGTTCTAAGATCTTCAAATCCAAAAGGTTGGTCCATCCTTATTAGCAGTTTGGATTTTAAGGACTTATTTTCAACAGACAATTTGGTAATTTTTGCTCTTAACTTTTTGATTTCTGCATCCTTTGTTATACAAGAGGAACAATGGCAGTTATCATAATCATGATCATGGCTTACAGTAGTGAACACATTTAAGCTAGATGGTACAATGGTAACAGATTGTGACACACAGTTTGATGGCTCAGTTTTAGGCTTTTTTGCGGGGGTGTCATTCTTTAAAGTAATTTCACGTGTTTTAGGGGGCTTTCTGGGAGCACTCACTGTTTGTGAATGGCCTAGATTCAATGTTGGATATGGGTTTTTCAAAGTAGGGATACTGTCCACAAAATGATTTGAACATATTCTGGAGTCAGAATTGTGAAGCCAGTATTTTTTTAAAAGGATTTTTCGGGTTCTTTCTGTTAACAGATTTGATCCATACCTGTCTTTTAACCACTTCATCCTCAGAGAGAAATGAATATAATTGAAATGGACGCTTGCAAACACATGGAAATTTTCCAAACTTACTGGAATGTATGACACAAAGTTTGCTCCTCCAGATGTTAAGTCTGTATCCCCCATTTGAGCAACCAATTACACAACAATTTCTTTTTGAAATGTTAAAAGACAAAGGTATACCGGTATATATACTGGTACCTTCTGACAAATATCTTAAGCAACAAAAAAAGTAAATAAAACTGAAGCACAATTTTGTTTTAAGCACAAGCATACATTTAGCTGTTACGTGCAAAGAAAAGTTAGAGGTTAAATGCAGAAAGCAAATTTAATAATAAATAATTAAATTATTAATCACTTATATTGTAGTTCACAAAGCTGATAGGTGCAGGCATACAGTTAAACTGTTTTTGATTGCAGGGTAGGGTAAAACATATATTACAAAAAAAATGTAATTTATCTTTGTTCAGATCAGTTTTGAAAAATCATCAGTTGTAACCTAATAATTGAACCAACAAATTATGCATTCCATAAAACAAAACTTTTAATGTTTAAGATATAGGAAGCTGTAAAGAGTCTCTATCATGCAAACAATTTGCAATTGAAGAGTAAAAAGTAGTGCAATATAAGAGAAAAAATTGTAGTTAGATTTGGAAATAAACCAATGATAACTCTTTTACTAGCAGCCACTATGCACCACCGAGCAATCCTGGCAAGCTAGCCTGTATCCATTGTCCTTAGCCCTATTTACCACAATGTCCTCTTTCTTTACACATGTATGTAATGCCATGCTACAGACAAACCAATATCTTTTTAGTAGCCTGGGTGTAAGAGAGTATATTGTGGTTGCACCAGAATTCTGAGCTTGGATACTAGCATACCAGTATAAAAGTTGCTCTACCAATGAGCTAACCAAACAGTCATCAAAGGTCTCTACCCCATCCATCGTCTAGAAATTGGACTTGTTGAGTCAATAGCCCACCTGGCCTAAACATTATAAACCGGGATATGGGGTCGTCCAGTATGTAAATTTACATGTATTACTAAGTGATGTAATCGCAAGATTTCTCCATATTGTCTTCAATGTGAATGAAATGAAATGTATGTTGACACACGGCTAATCGTCGTCTGAGCAGAGCAATATATGATATCGTAAGGTTAATGACAAGAAGGCCCATGACTTGTACAGACATTTTTATAACTTCAAATTTTCTCCCGCACCTATTCCCAATATATTGTTTTTGTCCCCCGCCGCAACGCGGTGCGGGGACATAGAAATGCCGGGCGTCCGTCCGTGCGTCCGTGTGTCCGTGCGTCCGTGTGTCCGTCCGTCACACTTTTTTGTAAGCGCTCTCATGCCTACAGATTTTGACAGATTTTCATTAAATTTATACCAAATGTATATACCACTATTACCTTGGTCAAGTTCGAAAATCAGCATTGGTCGATACTTTTTGTTGGAGTTCTGAGACTTTGACCGCAATAATGACTCTGTTTTATCCAAAAATTGACCTTGTAAGCGCTCTCATGCCTACATATTTTGATGGATTTTCATTAGATTTATACCAAATGTTTATACCTCTATTACCTTGGTCAAGTTCGAAAATCAGCATTGGTCGATACTTTTTGTTAGAGTTATGGGACTTTGACCGCAATAATGACTCTGTTTTATCCAAAAATTGACCTTGTAAGCGCTCTCATGCCTACAAAGTTTGACGGATTTTCATTAAATTTATACCAAATGTATATACTACTATTACCTTGGTCAAGTTCGAAAATCAGCATTGGTCGATACTTTTTGTTGGAGTTATGAGACTTTGACCGCAATAATGACTCTGTTTTATCCAAAAATTGACCTTGTAAGCGCTCTCATGCCTACAAATTTTGACGGATTTTCATTAGATTTATACCAAATGTTTATACCACTATTACCTTGGTCAAGTTCGAAAATCAGCATTGGTCGATACTTTTTGTTGGAGTTATGGGACTTTGACCGCAATAATGACTCCGTTTTATCCAAAAATTGACCTTGTAAGCGCTCTCATGCCTACAAATTTTGACGGATTTTCATTAAATTTATACTAAATGTTTATACCACTAATACCTTGGTCAAGTTCCAAAATCAGCCTTGGTCGATGGACTCGATACTAGACAGCTTGACCGGCGGGGGGCCCAGGAATTCTATTCTTGTTATTTTATCAAGTGAGAACTTCTTGCCAATTTTAATAATACAAGGTACTACTATTCATATGCGCACAGGATAACCAAATAATATGTTTCCCTCTCAGCCTTGAACCCGTACCTTATTACATGATCAATGAATACTTATCCAGGGTACAATTTCACCGCGTGGATGGTGGTCCAGGGCACAGATGTCTGACATTGTAATATTTATTTTAGAAATATGATAATTTTCTGTACTTCAATAATAATTATTATAGTACAGAGAATTATCTCATTATCGCAAGAAATATTTTTAACATCATCCACCTGCTTGTGCTACTGTCGAGAAAAAATAAAGCTGATTTCTAGTGGTATTTAGCATTATATGAAAATAACATGAAGTTTGATGACAAAAAAAAACGTAAAATTGTATTATAACGAACACATCACACAAACAGAATTCACGGCAGTATTAAAACATTTTTAGATTTTTCTCTCGTTCATTTATCATCTCTACATTCTCATATACTAAATGTTTCTAATAGATTTCTATTGAAAAAGACACCAAGTGCCTCATTTAAATCAAACTCATTGATATCAGGATTTTTTATTACAAACCATCGTTCATTACTCATTCTGCCATTCTGGCAGAGTAAAACATCGTGCCCGATAAAAATAAAATCGTATAATCGATAATCTAATTTACAAACAAAATCTGTTGCGCGAGCGCGCAGACGCGCCGAATACAGTTAGCCGGAAAACCAAGCCATGTTAATAAGTAATGGTCTGGGGATGTCTCACATGCATCGAGTCGGCACTATTTCTGCAGTAGACGGTAACATTAATGCATATAAATATCAGCAGATACTAGACGACAATTTGTGGTCCGTTTTAGCCCATCATTTTCCGACTGGAAACTATGTTTTCCAAGACGATAATGCCCCGGTGCAAAGTGCGCGTTTTACCCAAGATTATTTACACAGAAATGGCATAAGAACAATGAGCTGGCCGGCACATAGCCTCGATATCAACAGCATTGAAAATAATTGACTTTTGATTAAAAGAAAACTTCAAGGAAGAGTTGGGAGAATAGAAAACAAAGAAGACGTGTTCCATAAAATCCAGGGCATCTGGACTGAGATCACGTCTGAATATATAAAAAGCCTATATCAGACAATTCCTCAGCGATTAGAAAGTGTTATTCGACTGAAAGGTCATCTTACATGGTATTAGGTTAGTTTTAGCTATTTAAAATATTATTAAACATGTAAACTGAAGTTTGAAGAGTGACCGAATTCCGTCGCAAATGTAAACATGCCGCCATTTTGTACGAATACTTATTGCATTATACTGTATTTACGCATTTCTAAAAACGTTGTCAATCGTCTGTACAAGTATGGCGTCCCACATGTGTAATCGTATTCAGCGATGGTGTTTTAATTTGTATGCCGATATGCAATGTTGTGCCTTGTGATTTATTTGTATTCAATCACATTTGTATTTTAGTTTCCACCCTCGGTGAGAGAGGTTTGTAACATTGTAACATTGACGGGCCAATAAATCTACCAGAACCTGTTTTTTTTTTTTTTTTTTTTTTTTTTTTTTGATAATTTATTTGCAAGAACAAACAAAGTATACAATAACTTCAAGCACAGAATTCTAATAAGCTATCTACAAGACAGCACATTGTCTTAAATAAGATACTATGATTATTATTTTTGTCATCTAATTAAATACTGCTTATGAAAAAAATACTTTAAAGAGTATTTAGAGTTGTATAGATTCCACAGATAATGTTTCAGTGTATTACACATATATATACAATTAGCATAGATTCATAAAGCAAGTAAAAAAAAATGGTGTACAAATAAGGCTAAATTAGCAATGTATAGAGATTTAAATAAATGTACAAGTAGTATCTTGCCTAACCTGGTAGACAATATTATCAATCACATAGTCTCTGGGTGTAGAGATATATAGGCAGACTCTATGTATCCATGGTATATAACAGTTTACTATATTACACTGTAGTTGTCTATATAATTATGATATAAAAATCATGGACAAAAAGAGTTTGCTGTCCTAATAAGGAGGTTCTACGTTGTTTTACAGTCCATATCCTCCCTTTTATGACAGCTCTACTGGAAGACAGGTCTCTTCTCAGTAGTTTTAGGATAATAGAATATTTTACACTATGATAATAAGACATATCACATCATCTTTGACAGATTTTCAAAAAACTTGCACTCAGCATTTGCATTTAAAAAACGTAAAACTGAGGCATAAAAACAAGTGGATTTTTTAACATGATTATATATGATACATTCAGTTTCATTCATAGAATCCAATCTACAAAGCATTTTTTGTTTATAAATTCTATAAGCTACATAAGTGATAAGTAAATTTAGAGATTTAGTTTTATCGCTTTTTTCATAGAAGAAACCAACAACGATATGTTTCCATTGTATTTTGAATGACAATAAACTACTAACAGTATTCCATATGTTTTTAACATTGTTACATTCAAAAAGCAAATGTTTTATATTTTCTATTTGTTTACAGTGTACACATTGATTTGATATATCTTTTTTCCATTTACTCACATATACATTATTACATAATATATTATTTAAAAGCTTGTAACTGAATTCAGCTACATGTTTATCTTTTATATCTTTAATCTTGCATTCATAAATATTTTTCCAACTCTTCTCATCGTATATTTCAAATTCTTTACGCAGTATTAATTGAGAAGATGGCTTACAAAACTTTTTTTCAAGGAGATTTTTATAGAAAAAATTACTAGATTTACCAGTCAAGTTGTAATATCCCAGAGGGAAGTTGAAACTCATTACGCTTTGTATGTTGATAAAGTTTACATTGCTGAATGAGTAAAGTCTTCGAATTGATTTAGTTATTTGAAAAAGAATTTTGTATTCACATAACCAGTTAGATTTATTAATAATATTTGCATAATGTTCTAATCGTCTGAAGTTACCCTCGTCGTCAAACAAGTCTTTAATGTATAGTATTCCTGATTTAATCCAGTTTTCGAAGAAAACAGAGTTTCCCTTATATACTAAGTTACAATTATTCCATATTGGTTGTTGTAAAATATCATCAGGTGATCTTTTTTCAAAGTGCAGTTCACGTTTACATTCATTAAAACAACAAAATATTTCTTTGTAGAATAGGGGTAATTTTATGCTATCCAAGGTCTCTGTTTTAGTAGTGGAGCACTTTAAAAGAAAGTGTATATCGATATTAAGTTTTTTACACTGGTTACTAAGAATATCAAATAGAATGCCTTTTGAGTTAAGTAATCTTGGAATCCACGCTGCTTTTAATGATTTTAACTTGCAATCTATGTCTACTATAGATAATCCACCTTTTGCTATGTCTCCAATTAAAGTATTTCGTTTAATTCTTTCCGTTTTTTCCCAAATGAAGTTAAAAATCAATCTCTGTATTCTTTTAATAAAATTGCTGTCAGGAAGACAAAGTATTGACGAAGTATATACAAGTTTTGAAATAGCTAGAGTCCGAATAATACATGCTTTTCCAAAGAGTGTTAATTTTCTTCGTTTCCAGGATTCAAATAGTTTTTCCATGTCATGATAAATTCTCATCCAATTTTTATTATAGCATTCTTCTTTATCATGGCCTACATAAATACCTAAACATTTAATTGCTTTATTTGTTACTTTGATTCCATGAAGCTCTTCAAATTCGTTTTTCATATCTCCTAATAATATGCATTCAGTTTTATTAGTATTAATTTTTGACCCAGCACATTCACAGAATGCTTTAATAATATCTAAAGTATTCTTCATTGAGATTTCGTCGTTCAAAGCCACTGTTAAATCATCTGCATGTTGTATACTTTTAATTTCATAGTTATTTATTTTAATGCCATTTATGTTTTGATGATTTTTAATTTTAGTCGCCAATATTTCTGCAACAAAAAGAAATAAGAGAGCTGATAAAGGACATCCTTGTCTTATTCCTCTTGTCATTGAACATGATTTTGAAAGCCAGCCGTTGTTTTTCATTTTAAAAATAGGATTTGTATACAAAATGTTTGCCCATGTAATAAAACTTTTTCCGATATTAAACTTTTTTAAAGTTTTAAAAAGAAAATTCCATTCAACCGAATCAAATGCTTTTTCAAAATCTAAAAATAACAGAATTCCCCCCACGTTTTCTGATTCGCAAAATTCAAATATATCTAATATAAGCCGGGCATTTTCTCCAATGTATCTTCCTTTTATATATGCAGTTTGGTTATCATTGATTATGTCTTTTAGGATCTTCTGTAGTCTTTTTGCAAAAACAAAAGCTATGATTTTGTAATCAGTATTTGTTAGACTAATTGGACGATAATTTTTTAAAGAATTCTTTTCTCCTTTCTTAAACACTAACGATATTACTGATTGCCGCTGTGTGTATGTCATCATTTTATTTTCATATATATCTTTAAGAGCATCGTAGAAATAAGGGCCAATTACATTCCAAAAACATTGATAGAATTCACTTGGTAATCCATCAAGTCCAGGCGATTTATCGTGTTTCATACTATTGACAGCTTCCGTACATTCCTCGAACGTCGGAAATTTATCTAGCATACGTTTATTATCCTCACTTATTACTGGTACATTGATTTCAGATAAGTAATCATCAATTATTTTATTATCAATGTTTTTACTTGCGTATAAGCTCTGGTAAAATTTAAACATTTCCCCCATAATTGAATTGGTATTATGAATTTTTTCATTGTTTGAAGTCAAAAGTTCCGTTATTACGTTTGATGATTGATGTTGCTTTTCTAAATTTAGAAAATATGATGTGTTTTTTTCGCCATTTTCTACCCATTTTGCTTTAGATCTAATATGTGCACCTTTTGATTGTTTATCATAAATAGAATCTAATTCTGCTTCTAACTGTTTAAGCTTTTTATAATCGAATTCCTCAGTTTTACTAGTTTCTATATTTTCAATTTCTTTCTCAATTTCCTTTTTCCGTTTCTTAATTGATCTCTGTTGATATTTCGAAAAATTAATAGAAAATTCTTTTATCTTACGTTTAATACATTCCCATTTGTCGACTGGGTTCAAGGAGTTATCTAAATTATCAATGATTTTATGAATCTCCTTTTTATATTTATCGTTTTCTATATTTGACACATTTAACTTCCAGTAGCCTGGGCCTCTTTTTTCACATGATAAGTTTAGGTGAAATTTTAAAAACCTGTTTATTGTGTCATACCGTTACACCAATTAATTGAATATATGGGACTCCTCGACAAGTTTATGTTTGGGTTAAATGCTACTCAGGTCACCGTTTAGGCCTATTGGCCTCTTGTTAAAATTGATAGAGGAAGTGTTTTTTTTATAGATGATTCAAATGAATATTAATACCTGAAAACTTTTCTAGAGAGGAAAGTCCTGTTTGCAGACCTAACAACAACAAGCTCATTGTTGAGCTGTTTGTTCCTTTCAGCATATTGATTCTTTGTTATACTAATCCTTCTTTTGTGCAATGACAGAAGCCTTTATAAACCTGGCTAAAAAACATTGAGCAGCTTTTCAACTGAAGAACTATTTCTATCTTTGCTGCATCAGCGTGAAAAGTGACTCTTCTTGGGTAAAATGCAAATGCATTTACATTTGTAAAAAAAATTCTTATGTCATAATTCTTTCCTCGATTGTTGTGTTAAAATCCTTCAGTAGGCCTAGGAAAAATTCTAGTGAGAAGAAATACATTTTCAACTCAGGATTCCTTTAAAGTTATGATGTACGATGAACTTCCCCATCAATTTTAACTTTATAATGGATGTTGAAATAGCTGGACAAACCTCTTAATGGTAAAGGTTCCCGAAAACAACTTTTCAAACTGAAAGCCACCTTTTGAATATTAAACAATATTTTCAGACAAAAACAAACAATGCAATTGCCTAGATTCATAACTATATACGTTTATTATATACCTAGTGGTTGAACTTCTAAAAATATTCAATGAATCAACACCAATAAATCCAATTATACATGCTTAATACTTTTCCTTTTCATTAGCACTATAATAAACAAATATAATATTGATAAAGATAAATTTATGCTTTATCATTTCATCGTTACTTGGTGTGAAAAGGGTAGTAGATGGCAACTAGCGTCTCATCGATGGAATTGTTTTAACCTTCTGCTTTGCAGCAAAGATTTGCCAGATGTCAATGCATCCAAAATTCATAGCATATGGTTGAGTGCCCATACATTTTGATATAACAGCACTCTTTTCCCCTTTTTTTAGTTGAGCATTTGTCGGAAGGAAGTCCAAATACAATGTATGTTCTCTTGAACTAAAAAATAAAATAATTTGAGAATTTTATCAAATCCTAAATAAGGTGATACATTGTATAAAACTTCACATGCATTTTGATTAAGAATATACACGATCCTTCAGAATATTTACAGAACTCAAATCTGGAAAAAGTTTTTCGTTATCAAGTAAATTTGCGTGGATAAACCTGTATCCATCTTGCGAACTTTCGTCTACTTATGATGTCGGATTGTTTCATATATTGTTTTATTTATACATTATAAGGTGTGAATTTCCAGTCAACACGTACTGTGGAATCATTAAATTTCGTGGGGGCCAATTTTCGAGGATTGCTTAAATTTTACAGGTTCGTAGGGACGTAATTTCGTGTATTTTCTTAAACCTACAAAGGAAATAAGACTCTTATACCCTAATTTATTAATTCGTGGAGGATGTTAATTCGTGGATGAGAGGTACCCACGAATTCCACGAAATTTGAGCCACCACGAAATCTAATGACTCCACAGTAACATACTGTAAATTCTTACTTTGCCTACAATGTGCTTAAAGTCAGCATTGATTTTCGAACTTTCTTCAATTACATTTCCCTTCATATTTTTGTATCAGAAACAGTTGTCATCGCAGTGTCTGTAGAAATGCATTTTTCAATTTTTTCTTCAGTTCTCAAATCTCTAGTTTGACGTCATATTTATTCATAAAAGGAAAAATTAATCTTTATTTCTATTATACACTATTGATTTATTTCTTCTCTAGATTAAAGCTCAATTTTTAAAGATATGATTAGATTTAATAGTACATGTAATTGCGATAGAGACAGATATGATGAAACACCCTATATGACAAAAAAATACAGTTACTGTTTTATTTATTTATTTTTATTGAGTAGGCTATTCAAGGAAAGTTAAAGAACATATGTTAAATAAATATGTTTTAATATCAAGATTACTTAATTGAACAAAATTATCTGTTCAAAATCTAAACGTAGCTGAATATGAAACAATTTTAGAACATCCTGTTTGTATGAACAAATTTATTTAGAGGACGGGTCCAAACTAATAAACCTTTTGTGTGCATGTTTCCAAAAGTGCATGAAAATCAAAAACAACATTTGTATCGATTACATTTTTATCATATATATATCATGCGCAAACGTTTAATAGAATATCGCAAACAGTTTCACGGAGAGAAGACAAGAATGAAGCAAGCGTGTTTGATACTACTGTTTGTTGCTTACTTTTGTCCAAGTGTTTGTTCGCTGACAACGTTTCAACAACAATTTTTAGATGTAAGTGATATAATATTAAGTCATTTAAACGCTTTTGATTGATTCATTTCTTATTTAATGTATTTCCTTGGTAATATAGTACAGTTTGGTCGGCGTACATGCTTTTTGTTTGTATATTGCAGGTCCACAATGAAAAACGCCGTATCGTTAACCCAACAGCTGCAAACATGAGAGAACTGGTTTGTGCATATTTTACATTTAATATACACTTCTCTATTTCACATCATGTAAAATAAAAAAAAAATCAAGATTGCATACAATTTGTTTTAATCTAATTTTATAATTAATAAAGTTCAATCCTGTTAGTTCCATAAGTAATATTTTGTAACACATATCTTTTTTACATATTTTATCAAATTAATGTTACAAACAATGTAAATCACTTTGTTAAATATAGATTTGTACAATGTGTTAGTAAATGAGTACTTGCTTCGTATATGTACTTTCAACAGAAGTGGAGCGATGAATTGGCAACTGTAGCCCAGAACTACGCCAACAAGTGTGTATCGGGACACAATCCAAACAAATACGATGAGGCTGAAAGTTTTAAAAGAGTTGGCGAAAACCTTTATTACTCGAAAGGTAAATATTTTTTTCATACATTGATATTTACCTAGTGTAATAAAAGTTCAACATCGCCAGGTGTAATCATACTGTAAGGTTTAGATTTCAGAGGAGATAGGTAATTTATCTTTGCGTTATTTGCTGATCTCATTGAATGTATTACAGTTAGATTGCAAGGTCACTAATTTTGTTTTCTCAAAGAATGTATGAAAGTTTGCACACTACCAGTTAAATCAAAATAAATTTCTTGCAACAAAAAAACTACAAATTCATATTGATATCAATTTCTAAGGAAAACAATAAATTTAGTTGGCTTCATGTATAGTATACATGAATTCTTACGGAGCTAAATCAATTTTATTAAATAGTTTGTGCAAACTGGTACGTTTATCGTAATGGTGTCTCTTGGGTAATCTCTAAGAGTGTGTTCTTTGATAAAACGATGGATTTAGCTAAACTATAAACCTCCTATAAGCGGAAAAAACTACATTGCAGTGACTAACCCATTGGCAAGATTTGTAACATAACAGCTAAACATGGGTTTTTTTTAATTCTCTTTTTAATTTATTTCTAAGATTAATACATTGGTTTCTTGGTAGATACATTAATAAAATTTGGTAATCTGGTAAACAACTTGGTATCTTGAACTTTGTACATTGAACAGATGAAGCAACACCCCGAAAAGCAGTAGAGTTTTGGGACAACGAAAAGAATTCTTATGATTTCGGTACCAACAACTGCACCCACGAAAAAACTTGTGGCCATTACACACAGGTACATCTATTTTGAGCATTAATTAAAAACAAACATGTTTGCATTAAAATCCGACATCTTTGTGTTCAAGAGGATGATGCTTACATATTTAAAACAACAGATGTTAAGTAAAATAAAACATAAATGTAAAATTCAATTATAAAGTATGTTTTATCTTAAACAATCGGTCAACATTAAAGTGTGGATAAAGCAATGGACTGTGATTATGTGTTTGTATTGTTTTGTTTTTTGGGGGTCTTTTGGTTGGGTTTTTTTTTTTGGGGGGGGGGGGGGTTAGACGTTTTTGTGTGAGTTAGTGTTAATGTTTGTTTGTTTTTGTTGGGTTTTTTTTTTGTATTTAACGGTTACACTTGAGTGTTATATTACTGTTTATTGAAATAAAGGTTGTGTGGGCAGAGACTGAGTACGTGGGTTGTGCTGTGGCATTCTGTGACCCACTGATAAGGGAGGGTTGGTCGTCAGGTTATTTCTATGTGTGTAACTACGGAGAGCGGTAAGTAACATCAATACATTGTAATAAAGAGGAGAAACTTTGGAACAATTGATGTTAAAATTCCTCTTGAGATGTTATATAGACTTAACAACAATGCCTTCATACCTAGACACCGTGAAACGTGTTCGCACTTGGGTCTTTGATTCAATCAATCATTTATTTATTACATATTTTAATGTTTAATTTTATGGTCTGTTTACATCTAGATCACTTTACATTCTCAATAAAGCTCTAAAAGATGTTTTGTTACAATTTCTTAATTTTGATTGTTTTATTCAAAGTGGTAACATGAACGGCGATAGACCATACATACATGAAAGTGGATCAACTTGCAGCCAATGTCCATCAGGATACTCTTGTAACAACGGGTTGTGCTCAAAATAATGTTAGTAATGTACATGCAGTAATATCATCGCTTTTTGTATTAGCGGAACATTAATACCTTTTAAGATCAATTACAACATGGTTTTTTTTTTTACTATATATGTATTTTACATATAAATTACTGTATATATATATTTTTCAGAATTTAGAGCACTGCTCAGAAGATTACAGAATGTATCTTTGATTTGACAATAAAAAGAAGCATCATTTTATAAAGTATTTATATTTTCTCTTTTCTTCCAAACATCAGAACAAAATCATGTGTCAGTTGATCATATGATAATATTTCCATTCCGTTTATATTTCCCCATATGTTTGCATTGCAAATCTGCGACGTTCAATTTTCTGTGAATACACTAACTCATGTGCCAGGAGCAAAATATAGACGTCATCATGCGTTTTGAGTATATTATTATTGTAAGATTAAATAAAATGTTCAAACTAACATTACCAATTTGATATATATATGTTAAATCATATCTTTTCGTCATTAAATTATATTTTAAGTTGCGGAAGTGACCTAAAAGGCATGTTAATATGGCTGTTCCATGTATGTTTCATATTCATGACTAAGAGTGAATATAATGGCTTTAAAGGCTTTAAAGTGCCGGTACACAAACATTTCATGTAAATCAAGAAGTTAAAGCTGACATGAATTCATTAAAGCATTTGGTCGCCATATTAGTTTCGATCGCTCCTCTACTGCCACTGGGGTATATATACCGGTTGAGAAAGTTACGGTCGGTTGCTTTGATCCGATCGACGCATTTAGGTTGCACGGACTTCTAAATGCATGAACTACACCTACACATTGTAGTAAAATGTTTGTAATAAAGAATAATGGAAACAACAATTAATAAAGTACGAAATATATTTATTCTTTGAAAGAATTTCCAATGTTTTCGTATTATTTTGCACAGATAATGCTGCCTTACTTCGTATGCACGCACATCGAACACGTGTGTCGTTCATATAGAGTGCATAACGTCTGCATCTTTTTAAAAACCCTAGCGGCACTACATCCAACACAGTAGATAGTTATTCCAAGATAGTAATAACGTACATGTAACATCGTTTCCATCGGTTTCTACAAAAACGCTTCGTTTCTAAAAGCCATGCGAACATTGACATTGCTCGATCTGCCACAGTGTGTGGTTTTGCGCATGTGCGATGGTTTAACATATACACGAAAGCTGTCTACAATTATTACAAGTATCTGTGTCTGGATTTCAGTCTGTCTTGTTTCGTCATTCATTGGATATTCCTTGCTAGTGCAGTGATTGTCATATTATTTGTGTTCAAAACACGTTTTACACGTCTTTCGACCAAGGTAACGTGTTCGGGTGTATGAAATACTTGAATGCGGTGAAGCATGAATAGTGCATAAACAGGTTAGTCAGCATTTGTCAAACGTCAGCTAAATCGCATGCATACGGTGAAGAGCGGACACTTGTTCAACAGAATGATAAATATCGCCATTATATAAAAAAGCTATTGACTTGTTGTGTATATCCAGTTGTGTACATACCGTATGAAATATGTTACATGAACATGTATAGTTTAACGGAAAAACAAAAACTAATAGTCATATTTTTAATATACATGCGATCTTAGTTCAGATAAGAGAGGCGATGACGGGTTGGATGTAGATATGATCTATGTATACAAACAAGTGCAGGAAATCATAGAATTAATATTTAAATGAATAAAAATTCGTGTCAAAAAACTATATAACAGTTGATTTCTAGATTTCTTATCTATCCATTAATTTTACATCGTCTATTCACTAAGGCAATCGGCGATCGGCAATAGTACTACAGTAGTACGCAATAAAGAATGATCATACGAATTATGAATAATAAAAACTAGCCGAGAATCAAGACAACGATAAAGGAAACTAAACTAAAAAAAAATATCGGAATAAAGGCGGGGCAATTTGTTATAGCAATTTTAAATGGATTAGAAGTATTTAATGACTTCAACTCAAGTACATGTATAGAAATAAAAACTCAAGATGCTTTGTAAAATTATCGACAGCTCGCTGAATTAACAAAAATATATCGGATTAAAGTCAAACAGTTCTTTTAATCTATCTGAATGATTACATTAATCTAAATTAAATACTAATAATTACAGACTGATCAAAATTAAAATTACCCCCGCTTCCCAGTTGTCACTGAGTACACGGTTCACGCAACGTATCAAAAACGGGGGAACGGATGGACGTTCTGATTTTAAATAGATCGATTGAAATTCTTTTGTAATATATCATACAAAAAAAGAAAAATTCTTGACATAATTACCACCTTGCTGAAGTAGATCGGGCAAAAACTAAACAAAATTATATGGAGAAAAATCAAAGCGTTCAGGCCACGCCCACCTCATTAATAAAGCGCGCAAACCGTTCACAAAGCGTGCAGCTATTTTTAGCAAAGCGTACCGTGCAAGAAGCGAACCGTTCCGTTCACAAAGCGTACCGTACCGTTCACAAAGCGAACCGTACCGTTCATAAAGCGTAACGAACCGAACCGTGCAACTGGTTTAGTAGCACGTTTCAGGGTCTGTATAACATACACAGGAAAACGGTCTACAATTATCGAGGAATTTACGAAGTATCTGCGCCTGGATTTCAGTCTGTCTTGTTTCGTCGTTTATTGGATATTTCTTGCCAGTGCAGTGGTTGTCATATTTTTGTTCAAAACGCGTTTTTACAAGTCTTTTCGTCCAAGGTAACGTGTTCGGGTGTATGAAATTCCTAAATGCGGTGAAGCATGAATAGTGCTCTCGGCCTTATATAGGGGATGTGTAGCGATGAGCAGAACAATGGAAACCGACAACTAGTATGGCGGTAGTCGGAGATAAAAGGGAAATAATGCGTATTTATGAATTCATGTCAGCTTTAAAACACTTCATAAAACAACACCATCAAATACCCGTGACTGTAGTTGGAATATCTTATGTTTTTCTGCATTTTTTTAAAAAACGATTTTGATAATCTACTTGCCAGAGAAACGGTAGAACCGGCGCCATTATGAAAACTGGAAATTCGCCACCTCCAACTTGAGGACTACGGGAACTGCTGCAACCTTGAACGTATTGAAATATATAAAATTGAAATGTATGAAATAAATAAAAAATGCATATACATGTACCTATTCTCGCCTTATAGAACTGTAGTGAAACTGGTTAAATTAAAAATTACTTCTTATATATATATAAATCATTTGGTTTGCAGAGTACACAAATAAGTTAAAGCAATAGTTTGTAAAATAAAAAGTTTTACATAATCAAAGTAATGAAAAGCGCTAACATTGAATGTAAAAAAAATTAAATGTAAACCTACAGAAATATTTGATTTGCAATTTTGATGTTGTTAGTATAAATTGTAGGAAAAAGGATGGACTGCAAGTTTTTATTTGTCTTCAAGAGGCAAAGAACTTAGCATGTGGATATTAAACGGATTCAATATAATTAGCTAGTATTGAAATGTGTTTATTTTAGAACTAAATGAACAGGAGTGTTAATAAGTGCAAACATTATCGACATGTTGCTTCTTCTGGATCATCAAAAAAAATGTACATGTGAAATGTGTCTTTTCGTTTGAAGCAAACACTTAACTATAGAAGTTTTTATATGTTTATTAAGGTTTTCCGCTAGGAGCGGAAAACCTTACTATTATTCTGAAAAATTTTCAAATTTCTTATTAGGGTTTTCCGTTTTTCAACGGAAAACCCTTCTGTTATTCTACTGTTTCTTATTATTATTTTTTTTTTTTATCCGCAAATTTTGTGTAGGCCATTTCTCGTACATTTGTTGTCTGATTGTTATGAAACTTTCAGGGTATGTAGACAATGTCAATATCTCGAGACGTTTTTTTCAAATTGTTAAAATTCACTTCCGGTTATGAGTTATTGCCCTTTAATTGAAAATTGGGGGGTCTTTTGTCCAGAGTTGATCTCGGGAACTACAAAAGATAGTTGCATGAAATTTAGCAGAATTGTTGGTAACATTTTATAGTTTTGCTGGCATGAAAAGTGTGGCAAAATGTTTTTTAGTTTTTAAGCTATTTGCCGGTAAAGTATAAGGTTTTGGGGGGACTGAAATTTTGTTGTTTTTTGTATAATAACCTTTAAACTAAAAATATTTTGTTAATACATATAGAGCAAAAGTTGTTTAGAATAACGAGAGCTTTCATTTAAAATTAAGAAAAAAGGGCTGGCCCCTATAATTAGGGGTCAGCAGCTCATACACGTATTTTTCTGATAGCAAAAATCATTATCATTTAATGAAAAAAAATGAATTCAGTTATTGTTAATATATTAAATAATGTCATTTGGTATCAAATTAAACAAGTTCTGTGCTATATTTTTTTTCAAATTTCATAAAACAAATATGTGAGAATCGAACATGAACGAGTTAATATGTCTACATAGACACACAAGCGAACAAATGCCACTTTAAGGCCCAGGCATTTACTGCATTACGTTGTGTTGCGTCTTAGATAAATTGTTCTGATTCAATTTAATTTTTTTCATCTATATCATTTATGAATTCAATGAACACACATTATTTAAACGTTCTATGTGCAACTATTTGTCGGGGCGCCCCTGTATGTAACCCCCGCGCGCGCGCCGAATGTAAACAGTAACGAACGGCATTGTAGAAAAGAGAGAGCCGTAATGCAGAAGAGAAGTTGTGTATTCTTTCGGTGTATACATGCATTTTCAATTTACTGTGAAACATATGAACATGCACAGGGAACAATACTACTTATTTGTTTAAGGAGGATATTTTTCTCGTGTGAATCGTTTACGAGGAAATTCTGACAGCCGCACTTCTGTCGACGATCAGCCGTTGATAAGCTACGAGTAATAAAGGAGAAAAGATGGACATTAAAGTGTGTGATTTATGTGGATGTTAATGAAGAAGGTGAGGCTTTTACTCCTTTTAAAGTTTCTTGTTAACTGGTTAAAATTTAGTATATAGTATAGATGTACATGTAAGCAGTAAGGGTAACAAGTGAACTCGGCACCTGGTGAATTTGGCACCTGCGTAAATAGTGAAGTCGGCACCTGGTAAACTCGGCACCGGGTAAACTCGGCATCAGGAATCTGGTGAACTCGGCACCTCGATATTTTTTCTTATCATAACTATAAATAAACATAGAAGAAATACAAAATCTCGTTATTTTTTTATTATCATAACTCAGATATAAAAAAAACATCGAAGAAACACAAAACCATGATGCAATTGTGACAAATAAAAATTTCACGTATTCCATGAATAAAAGCAGTTAAAAACAACTAACTACAAAGAGGATACTTATGATTAATATAATAAATATATATAAAAACGAAGAAATAAGGTAGATTTGTAAACATATTAATATAATTACGTATACACAACATCAAAGGTACTGTACTTAAGCATGTGTTATCCAGTGTGTACCTAGTTTAAATTGCTAAAACAACAAGATGACAGCGGGGTATTCCTAGTATACATGGAAGGGGCTACCAGGTGCTATTAGACGGTGTATTACCCGTACACATAGAAGGGGTGAGGTACTAATTATGAGGAGGTTAATGTAAATGAAGAGACCCTGTCAACACATGGGCTTCCAATTCAATTCTTTATTCACTCAAGACCAGTTCACTGGTATTTGAGGTTCAAAATCAGTATATACAAATGTACACGAATACAGTCAAGGATCACATGTACAGTAGAAGTAATAATGACAAAAAAAGTTAAAATCACAATATAATAGGTTGTTGATTTGATTTGAACATATTTTTATTGTACAAAAAACAATTGGGATTGGGCACAAGTTCTATAACTTAGACCGCCCTCTCCCAATACAAAGATATATAATACAATATATGTGTACACAACATAAATAAAGGTCAGTGGAAAGAATGGACGTATAAATAAATGCAATTGACATGTATATAATAAACAACGGTGTACTAGTAGTTATAAGATCAGTTAAATCTTTCAGTATTTTTGATAAAATTATAAACTAATGTAAATAAATGCTTGTTTTCATTGTCACTTATTGAAATGTCACCCCAAAGTAAAACATGAGTATTGACAATGTTAAGATTTACAATTTGAAAAACGTCATTAAATAGAACATTTCTATCATCTTTATATTTATTACATGTGAAAAAATAATGGTAAGTATCTTCGAGCTTACCACACGAACAGAGTGGACTGTTGATAATATTACATCGAAATAAATCATTATTTAGTGCACAATTGTGACGAAGTTTAGTGTGAATGATATTCAAAAATCTATCCCCATATGTAAAAAAATTAGGTCTAGTTCTACATGTAAGTACATTTTCAGTTTTGACAGAAACATGTATTTTTTCCTTAAAAATGCGAACAGAGTCGCTTCCACGGACATCCGTTGAAAGCGCATTCCATTCATCAACAACAGTAGGAAGAAATGAAGATTTATACAATTCCAAATGACATTTTGGTATAATGTAATTATGTGCATTTCTGGTAGAATAGTTAGATACATTAGCACGCTTATTTGGAAAAATATCCATTATATAACTGGGTAAAAGGTTTCGGTAAATTTTATACATTGTTTTTAGCCTGGATATTTTCCTTCTACTATAAAGCGTTTCCCACCCTGTTTCAAAGTAAAGAGATTCCCGAGATGCAAAAATAGGTAAACCTGTAACAATTATTGCTGCAATCAATTGTATTTTTTCTAATTTGTCTGAATAATTAATAGAACATCCGCCCCATACATCAGGGTTGTTAAATAGGTTGTTAAAGTTGGTTTCTGGAAGAACAGACTTTGAAAATTTTCTTAATAAATTCACAAGTTTTTTAGTTTTTCTACATTAAAAGTATTCATTAGCTCGTTAAATTTTATAATATTTGGGTTTTCATAATATCTCTTGGGTAAAAACATTTTTCTGCCTATAGTAATTATTGTATGTATTTTTACTACATTTAGCAATACTATGGTTATATGGATTAATTGTCTCTATTCATCTTTTAACTAGGCCTATTTTCTCCGTAATTAGCTTGGGAGCGCCTCTGATATGCTCATTGATGAATGTGAAGAACATGCGCCAAGATGAAACTAAACTGGTCATATAACAACCAAATTTGCAAATGTTCATAAAATTTTCATATTTAGAAAGATAAATTCTTACAAAAATTATATCAATTCAAAATATATGTTAAGCCAGTAGCTAGTGAATTATTTTGTATCAGTTGATAAATGTGGTCGTAAGTAATAAGTTACATTGAAAAACTCACCTTTCTTCATAAACAGACATTTACATGATAAAGATGCAGTCGTATACATTGTGTAATCAATTTTTTTTTTCAAAAATGTGTGTCTAGAAACAAAGAGATAAATGAATACTATGCAAATGCCGAATTCACCAGATGCATGCCGAGTTTACAAGGTGCCAAGTTTACCAGGTGCCGAGTTTACCGGATGCCGAGTTCACTATTCTCGGTGCCGAGTTCACCAGGTGCCGGGTTTACCAGGTGCCGGGTTCACCAGCATTCGCAGTAAGTACGTGCACACTGTTAGATGTTTTTTTTATGATGTGGGTGTTTGTTTACTAACGTGTAATTTTTACATGTTTCATGGATGTTTAGACTCGCTCGAGGTTCATGGGGGACTGGAAAGGGTAACTGAATTTATCTATTTAAAAAAAATAACAGATTGTGAATTTTCAACTCAAAATTCAAAGCAGGGTCTAATTAGAAACATATCATATATTCTTGTGCAGAAGACTCCAAATGTAGTCATGAATACCCTGTAGATATAACTTCAAGTAAATAAAATTGTATACTTCAGACTTCAGAGTTAAAACATGACTTTAATATCTTTATGATGCCGATCATTGTATCATTAGAGAGGTTTAGCAGACCAACGGGTACCCGGTACATGTACTTCTACATGTAGGTAACAAGTTAGAACTATGCGTACCATTTTACCAGTTCACATAATTTTTCTTGTTTAGCAGTTATGATGTGTACTTAAATTGTCTTTGTTAATGTTTTAAATGTAATTTTTTATTTTCTTTTTTTAATCTGACTACTGGCAGTACTGGCGTGCGAGCAGTTCTCGCCGAGGACCATTTCTCGCTGGTGCACTGTACATCATATTTTCGTATGTAATTTTATGTGTTGATAAAATGACGTAACAATGCACTGATGAGAAATGGTACTCGGCGAGAACTGATCGCACGCCAATATTGATTAATTACAGACAAAAACTGAAGGTTGCAAGTGTTATTTTTTATTGAACAACATTGTTTAAAATAATTCTTTATATATGTGACGATCAGACCGGTTTGAATACCAGTGCCAGATAGCTCAGTTGGTAGAGCACCTGACTAGAGATTCAGGGGGCCCAGGTTCAAATCCCGGTTTGGTCCTTCATTATTTCTCCCATCCTGTTACAATATTGGTGTTGTGACCAACCCCTGGAACTAACAGGTTAACTCGATCCTGCCAGGGGTGATCTTTGAAGGTGAAGATCATTTAAGGGGGGAGGAATGTGACGGTCAGACTGATTTGAATACCGGTGCCAGATACATGTAGCTCAGTTGGTAGAGCACTTGACTAGAGATTCAGAGGGCCAGGTTCGAATCCCAGTTTGTTCCATCGTTATTTCTCCCATATCTTTTACATATACATGTATATCAGATATATGACAGATGATTAAGGTCATCACATGTTTTGCAAGATGCAATAAGTGTTAAAAACCTTTACTTTACAACACAATACATTTAAGTGAATATTTATGTTTCTTGTTATTATTTGGTGTGGTTTTCTTGACAGTGTCGCATAAACAATTTACCCGCTCCTAAAACACAAACTTTCTTTTTGTGGATTCAGCTTACCGCTGATTGGCTGCTGTTGCAGCAGACAAATAAGATATGCACGCACAAAACACAATGAACTTATCAGAGAATGAGTTGAGTTTATTTCAACTGTTGGAATTTGGGTATTTTTTTTTTTAAATGTATACTTGTGACAAAACATATATGTGGTACATACAGCTGTAGCTTTATGAAGAAAATTTTGGTTAGACCATATATACCTATCATGCAAGTAAATGATATTTACAAAAAACTTGCAATTTATGGCGCACGAAATATACGCTAGTTTTATAAAGATTGACATACATGTAATGTACCACATTCTGTGAAAAATAATCTATTAAAAATTCTTCATTAAGTTTACTCATACATGTTTTATGCTTATTACACATAGTATTGTTTTCAAAACATGTAATTTATAAGAAAATAAATAAAAACCCTCGCTAAATTTATTTGCCAAAAAAAAAAAACACAGTAGAATTGATAAAAATCGTATACCAGAAGCTAATACCAGTACATGTACTTTGACGCTGTTCGGTGGGTAATATTCGTTTGTAATTTACGAATTGAAATATTGACTGTTGCACTACAAGTACGGTACCGTAATCAACTCTCTCTCTCTCAAACCCTCTCTCTCTCTCAATTTGATAAGTGTTTATACCTATGAAATTTTTTAATATTATATTATGACTTCATTGACTTGATATGCAAATTTTTGATCTTGTACTGCCTAAATGTTATATCATGTATTGGGATATGTCATACTTATTACACTGCATGGTCAGTGTATTTTTTACAGAAATACTATGCATATGTTAATGTAAACACAGCTATTACTAGTACATGTATGTAAACACAGCTAATATTTTTTTTTTATTTCAGCTCAAAACAGACTCTTGTTACCACATGGCTTTTACCGGTACCTGTTGATTCTTGTGGGTCAGCTCCTGAGATTAACCTTTCACCTCTATCCACATGCATATTCCTTGTGTTCTACAGACTATTTACCGGTAATTCAAATTAAATCCAATAATGCATGAACAATAATGGAACTTGAAGAAAGCATCATGCCATGTTGTGGTTTGTGTTTGATAAGAAATTATGAAAACAAAATTAAGGCTGTTTAAAGAAATTCATAATTGCTGTGAAAATTTGTTTTTCAATAAAAGTATGCAATTATGTTTCCTTTATTTTTTATTTCATAAAGATATTTAGATGTGTTTACATAATTGAAAAATCCCCCCCCCCCTCTATTTAATTGTCTGCATTAAGATTACATGTAGGATATGTAAATGTACATTTGACTTTGAAATAACATCTGCTATGATAATTACTTTTGAAATGAACAAGAAACAACCTATTTCTACCTTTCTAAGGTATATATGCAGAAAAAAAGTAGAAAAACATGTCAAATTTGAACATTTTTCATTGAAATCAACTCTGTCTTCAGCTACCTGGGTGTGTTTGAATTTAATTCTAATTTAAGGCAGATGTCTAACTTGTAGGTTGTAACTTACTGTTTTAGCATGGTTAGAAGGAGACTAGAAATCAGAATAGATTAGATATTCACTAAATATGATTGTTAGCTTACTTTTTTCATGAAAACAAGAAATCACAAGCAGGACAGCTGTCTATTTGTTAATTAAAATGGTACAAATCATACAATAAACAAATAAAGATCAAATTTTAGAATCATTGATGAATGTTTTCAAATATGTGTGAGAAATTACTCAAGGAAATTGCCACACGTTTCATAAAATTAGGTAAAACATTTCAAACCATGACTTTTTATGAAAATCAAAAGATTGGGGGGGGGGGGTATACATGTAAGGGTATTTCTAAGTGATGTGAAGCTTTTATCATGATTATATCATGTAGGCATATGTTGTATTGAATAAGGTTTCTTTTTAAAAGTGGTTGAACAACAGTTGACCTCTAAAAGGTCAGGTAAAGATGTTTTACTATGGAGAACCCTGTAAATCTGTGTTTACTAAAGGAAATTGGAAATGGTGGGTTCAATTAAATGGCCATATTTTTATTAAACCTCAATGGAATTGGCAATATGTGGTATTCTTTTTCTCAGAATTGCATTAGCTTTCTTATTCTAAGACAAACGGTCTTTTCATAAAAATGTTAGTGTACTAAGTTAAAGGTACAAGGAACAGTTTCGGTTAAGTACCGTCAATATTTTTGTAAAATTGAGAGTGACTGTACTTGAAGGTTTATCATTGTTGCGTAGATTCATGAAATGAATTTTAATGATTATCACTAGTTAGAGGGATGTCTCTTGTTGGAATTGGTAAGCAATATTAAGGCCCCTAATTTTAAGTACATGAGAAGCAGAAATAAATTGTGAAACTTGCGGCTATGACAGATGTGTTGACTTTACAGTGAAATTGAAGGTTACAAACGGGAGGTTATATAACATGAAATGTAGGTGGATGGGATATTATATGCCTATTTAGTATTTACTGGGTATGAGGACAATAGCAAGTTTATTGTCCCCCAAGACAGCAACTATCTAATGAGGCAAAGCCAAGGGAAATAGTTGTTGTGGAGTGGGACAATAAACTTGCTATTGTCCGAATAGTCAGTTAATTGGTATTTCATTATACAGAAGAAAACTTTATTTGTCAGCGATGCAGAATTTCTTGATAATAAACAAATTAGAGTTAAATCAAACTTTGTATTTAATGCGGCGATCTTATTAGGTCAGTGGTGTTCCGAGTTTAAGGTGATATGGGACACTTCCATGTTGTGACGTATTGTTTATCGAAATAAACAATAAAATAAAGTGTAATTATATAAGTACAAGTAGTTTCTTTTCAAAAATGCTCACCTTACTCCTTAACGCAGTGGGTTAGAGGGTTTACTAGGAACCTGTAAGTCATGAGTTCGAATCCCGCTGGGGTTTTTACAATTTTTACCTTTTCAAATATTTTTAAAAGCTATTTTTTGGTTAGATATTGTAAAGTTTGAAAATTCTAAACCGGTGAAAATTTTTCAATTATATAGTACTTTAATCCACATTAATATCGACAGATGTCCCATACCACCTTAAAAATGAGGGAAATCAAATTCTGCTGATGAATGGTTTTGATGACTATTCACCAAGGGCAGATAGCATGGATACTATTTTAAATTAGATAAAAAGGCATGTTTATGCGGGCGCCTTCTAGTGATCAATTTGTCCGTCTGTCCATCCGAGATGGCTTGACAGGAGCATAGCTTCTCTCCCCTTGGCCCAATCTGGCTCATACCTCATCCACAGGGTTCCTTTGGTTGAAGGATGTGCAGTGACCGTGAACCATGTTTTTAGGTATAAGGTTAAGGTCATAGCAGAATTATATATATAAAATCCTTGTCTGGGGCATATCTTTTTTCCCTTTGGTCCAATCTGGCTAATACTCACAGAGTGTCTCTATGGTTAAACGATGTGCAGTGACCTTGCATGAAATTTCTAGGTAACGGGTGAAGATCATATCGGATCATGCAAAAATCCTTTTTTGAGAGCATATATAATTTCTACTAACCCCTATTTGGCTCAGACTTCACATAAGCAGAGCTTTTGAGTAAAGGGTGAAAGGGTGTGTAGTGACCTTGAACCTATTTTCAGTGAAAAGAAACTGTGAAGGTCATACCAGAATTATATTTTTAAAAATCCTTGTCCGGAGTATATCTTCTCTCCCTTTGCTCCATTCAGCCTCATACTTCACCCACATGATGCCTTTGTTCAAAATATATGCAATGACCTCGAATAATATTTGTAGATGAAGAGTCAAGGTCATATCAGATCACACAAAAATCCATATTTTAAGAGCATAGATATACTCTCCTTTTAGCCCCTATTTGGCTAATATTTTACCTTTACAGAGTTTATTGGTTAATGGCGTGCAGTGACCTTGAACCAAGTCTGTCAATGTGAAGGTCATAGCAGATCTTTTTAAAATTAGTTTTAAATAGTAGATTATTTTCCAAATATGCTTAATCTTGGTCAGATTGAACAAAAATGCATGTATGTTAGGGGGAATGAAATTGAATTAAAAGTTTTATGCCAGCTGGAAAAATTTCAAGTTATAGGTCAAGGTCAAAACAGAATTCTCTGAAATAACATAAGCGGGGCCCTTTGAAATGTTCACCATTTCAATGTTGTCTGGTTCATAGTAATTTTACATAGAAAATATTCACAGAAGTACAGTAAAGTAAACTTTACATCGATAAGTTTCTGACAATTAATGACGCAACGAGCACACAGTACGAAAGGTCAACCTTTTGAAAAGCAGTGAAGAGGAAAAGTTGCTCAGAATTATGTTTTAAACAAAATTGATTTTTTACATAAATTTTAATTTTGCATTCTGGGTTAAGAAAAAAGATGTTAGTTCAAGGTAAAGTAAACTTTTACCTAAAATGAAGTCAAATTTGTTAAGTCGTACTTAAACACATTGTTTTTTTGTTAAGTCGTTCTTGAAATGGTTAAGGGTTTTTGGTTAGTTCGTACTTAAAAACATTCGGATCATGTTAAGTTGTACCAAGAATCATTCGATTTTTTTTTATCTTTTTGTACTTAGGTTTCTTTGTTACTAGATTAAGAACTCTGCTTCTTAGACGTACTTCTAGCGTTGCTTTCGACATTAGCGGAAAACCCACTCGTTGCTTTGCAACGAGCTTTGCTCTAGTTATTTTTTTTTTCTTCTAGACGCCAACTTTGATCCTTAATATCTCGCTCGTTTGTTCATCAATTGTTTTGAAATTTTCAGGACTGATAACATGCCGCGTGATGTTGTCGTTGCATATTTTAGTTGAGGAAAATCCCTATCCGGTTTTGAGTTATTCCCCTTTTAGTAAAATTTAACGACTTCTTTTGTCCAGGGGGGTTTAGCTTTAACGATGACTGGCAGAGTCTCAAAGATGGGCTGGTTTGGAAGCTAATACATTGAATTTGTGCGAGATATATATTATTTATTATTTAAATGCAAATAAAAGGGGTGGTATAGATGTTGAAACAAAGGTAAGAAAAAAAATCAAAAAAATTCGCGTATATTCCGTGTTAGTTTTCTACCTGATAAAAATGTGTTATAACATGTATTTTAAAAGTTATTGGTCTTACTCAGACCTTTCATTCGGTATACCGAAAAAGGGGCTGGCCCCTATAATTAGGGAGTTAGAGGCGTCCAAAGTTTCTTGTCAATAACTTAAAAAGGAATAAAAATTTCTAATGCATTATTGAAGCAAAGTTGTAAAGAAATTAATTTTGAATCCTTCCATGGTATTCAATTTAATGTTTTCGTAATTTATAGTCAGTATTTGCAGAAACAATTGTTGTCAGTTCGGTCCATTTTTGTGGGGGTGCGCACGTTTATGAGGTTATGAAAGGGCCTCTTGTAAGGCACTAACTGATACATGTAGCGCGCAAAAATAATTCCACATAAATTTCCCAAATGTTTTTATTCATATGTACATTTTCATTTCATAAAGATGAACCTCTTTGACCTTATTTTAGTTGTTTGTCTCATTACTGTGCCCCTGTCTATATTTAGATGCATTGCGAGACTCAGGTAACCGATCGATAGGCGAGTCGCTAGCTGTATTCAGGCCGTCGCCTAGACGACAGACTGGTGCATGTGCTTGTAGAGCTGGACGTACACGTTTAACGCCCCACTGTGTTACTGTAACACTAAACAGAGACATTTTGAATTGTTTCAGTACTGGGAGATGTGTTAATAAAATGGTTCCAATGCATGGTAATTAAACTCAACTTTTCTACAATACGTATACACGGCCGTCTTATAAAGCACAATGTGTATTACTGGCATGACAAATGTACGCTAGCAATTGAAACGAACGAGGGATAGCTCCCGATAAAAGCAAAAAAAAATACTGATTTGCGATGGATATAATATAATTATCATCGTGGAGATGATTTTAAAAAGTGAACTTAATATTCGTATACGATAATATTTGAATCCAAAGCCGCTAGTTTTAAGTTACGGTTATTAGGGATATTAATAATGACTTGCCCCGCGTTTCACGATTTTTACATCTACAAACGAAAATACAACACAACCTTCAGCAGCAACTTATAAATTATTTATTCCATACACAATTCTAAAGAGGTAATTAAATAAATTTTATAAAAGCTTTATACTTGTACTCGCTATATCTTCCATGGAAAAAAGTGGCATGGAAAAAATGTTGTTCAATGTTCATCAAATACGCTGTAGCCTTTGCAATGGAAAATAATTAACAAACTGTATATTGATAGATTGACATATCAACAAACATTCAGACCCGCAATGTGTTTTTGTTACAAGTTCTATAAAATGTAGACTCAATGACTGATTTCTTTACCGTTTTCCGTCTGGGTTATTTTGAATCACGTGTGTACGTTATGTGTAGCCATATAGATGAACTCTTTAAGTGTTTAATTTTTAAAAGAAATTGTGTACATGCAGAGCAATGCAATGCTAGGACAATTAAATTCCAACAATGTATATGGTGAGGCCGGTCAGACTGATACTGGTTCTGCTTGTTCTAGAAATAGCGAATGTAAGACGAAGTATTGGGGTGTTATATTTTAAACAAATATAAGTATTGCTTTCTTAAAAGCTTTCATTACTCAACAAAGTATTTTATTCGTAGCATTCTTAGTTACCTTAGCTGATTATATGTACCGCTCGGCCTGTATCCCGGAAAAATTGACTACCATCCGAAATTTTTCATACAAGGTCTACAGACTTGCAGCTAACATTACCTTTAACAATAAATTTTAGAATTTGCCGCTGTTTATAAATTCATTAAAAAGACGCGCAGAATCAAGTGGTAATATGTCGTTTGATTTGGGATTTATGACGTCTATTTATATTGTTTTCATTAAAATTATTTTATTATTTCAAGCTTGTGGGTGGAATGATATCAGTTTCGCATGTTATATTACATAAACATGTCCTCTCCCCACTTTTTCTCGCAGCAACTATTTTTTTAAAATTTACATTAAAAAAATGAATTATCATGGAGTTGACCCCCCCCCCCCGTTTTTGGTAGCATATAAAAACAATGGTATAAAAATCATGAAATTATGAGTGAAATTTTGAAAATTTTGAAAAATAAAAAATCCTTCTTTTTTCTTTTTCTTTTTTTGCTTGTCAAGATTTGTTGGATGAGTTTGCCCCCCCCCCCTTTCAAAAACGATGCTACGTGCCTGGAAATTACTCATTTCTTTATTCCCCTCTTTAATAAACAAAACAAACCAACAGACATAACCGATCCAGATAAATATAATTACATGTATCAAAAATAAACTTAAAAAACAAACTACACATTCATCCTTCACCCACAATATTGCCTTTTCGATATTTGTCATCGTTGTAGACCCGTGTAACAATCTGTTAAGTAGGTGCTTGCACGACAAAGAACCCCTTGCTGATCTACATATTCATTAACGCATACAAAGAAAAATTATATTTTGATTTATTTTTTAATTTCTTTTGATGTAAAAAAAGAGAAAAATTGGTTCCCAGTCTCTCTTTATGCCTGTTTGTTAGCGGTTAATCCAAGTTCATTTTGAATATCCTTTTGTAATTTAAAAAATGCGATGTAAATTTTTTTTTCACGCAATATTTCGGATAAAGCAATGAAGAGTTGTTTCTTGAAATTTTATTAGACCATAAAATTGTAAAATGCTAACATTGAAAATTGTGCCCGATTTCTTTCTTTTTTTTAAGGTAAAACTTTAATGATTTAAAAAATGATTCTTTGAGACAAACAAATTGACATAATCAATAAGAGTTTGACACTCTCTAACTGCAGGTCTGTAGCTTTTAGTCTGAAAAAGAATCGGATGGACGACCTAGGACACAGATCGTCCATCCGAATTTCTTGAAAATTGCCATTTCTTTCGTACGCGGACGCAATACTCACCGAGACTAAATGGTTCGAATCTTAAGTTTTAAGTTTTAACTGCTTTGAAAGGTAATATTGGTTTTCTGATAATTATGAACATGACTAATTAAATAAAAATGGTTAAAATTACAGTAAAATTACCGGCATCGGTCTTCTCCATGCGCGGATCTAGAAGTGGAAGGGTTCCAGACCCCCCCCCCCCCCTGCGAAATTTCTTTCAATTACGTGTACATTATAAACTTACCAAATATGCATCGGACATCCCTTGGCAAACTCAAATAACCGTCTGACTTTTCAACCCCCACCCGTAAAAAATTTTTGGTCCGCGCATGTTCCCCTCCTCGAAATACAAAATTATTCTTCAAAACCCCCTGAAAAATTTCCAGGATCTCCGCATATACACTAAGAGATTCATTGGTGCTCGATAAAAATGCGTGTAAAACGTTTGCCAATGGTCTTTTTACCTTCGTACCGAACATAACCACAGTCCCACTCTGTGAATAAAATGCGGCAAATCAAACTAGAGACAACGTGTTAAGATCTGTATTTGCTTATAAACATGTAGTATCATCGTGCAAAATGCACTGTTCAATTATATTTTTTTTTGGACTTTACTTGTAAAATTCAACATCTGTTTCGTAATTTTATCTCACAGTTTATTTCTTACAAAGTTACTATTTATTTAGTGATTGACACTTTTCAGACTTTATATGTGATTTCAAAGAGACAAAGTATCATGTATCAAGGACTGTTAATATTGTGCAATTATCATTTCTTGGACATCAAAGACTCATTGAGTTTATTTAATTATTTTATATCTGTGAACCTTTCACTCAGCTTACTTATATCATTACCTGTCAATTTATACTCATTGTTAAGATTCTTATAAATAGTTATGTACAATTGTCAATGCGCAGTCTGGAATACGGCGGCCAGCCCCGGCCACGTCCGACTCTCCCAGAGTCTTGAGTCCGGAGGCCACTACTGGCCATATCCGACTTGTTTGTAACATGTCTGTCTGTTAAATTGTTATAATGTTGCCATCGTTGAGTCTCGTCCAATTTATGTGGAATCCTGCATCAACTGCCTGTTTATTTCTCTGGAACTGTATACTGGTGGACCTTCGGGAATACGGCAAACATACCCTTCGTTTTAGCCTACGGCCCACAGCGCGCCACAACCTTATACCTTATACATTTTACGCCAACATTCCCTCACCCGGTTCGTACTGCACACGACCGATGCAGATCCAGACGAATTCTCTAGCACCGAATATAATACTTTGTTTCTCAGTGTTTATACATCTAATTTTGTACTATGGTTAGCTATCAATTTTTTGTAATACGTCACAAGTATGACGCAGCTACGACGGAAAACCTAATCGTTGCTTGCAACGAGCTCGTCTCTAGTTTTAACTATGAATAACATGCTAGGAAAATTTCTTTACGTTTGAATAATTTTCTTTGCATTTTCTAAATACCAAGTTTACATTTTATTCCAAGTTCATGTTTAATAATAAAATAATTCATACAAAAATTTATGAAAGAAAATAAACACAATATAATGAAAACCCAAAAGACCGTTTTTTCCAAATCTTTGAGTGAAAAAAACTCGACACAGACTGAATAGACAACACAAAGTAAATTGTAAGAAAAGAAACACGGTATTGAAGACTGAAGGTGTCTTTTGCAGATTTTTAATATTTTACAGGGTTTAGTGTACACCCAAACCTGAGTGTCGAGCGTGAGAATGTGAGTCAACAAAACTGCACATAACAATTCGCCATTCATACACACATAGTGATGTTTAATCGCAGATTATCACGTGACCGAATTGAGTCAGATCTTACTTTCTCCGAATGTAATGGCCGCGATTGTTGAGATCATAAACTTTAATTTTGTCATTGGAGGAAGATACCGATTTCAGTTTGTGATTTCTGCACAATTGCCTGCCAAGGAACATGAGTCTATCCCGGTATTTGGTCAGGTCCTCATTGATAAACACATTTCGAGTGCCCGTGTTTTCCCGAGGTTTTGATGAGATGATAAGATCAACAAACTTTAATATGGCAATAAATTGTCTTGGGCATGTTCGATTTCGATCTGGCCTGCCTATATGGGGTGACACAATAATATCATCTTTCTGTAGAGGGATACCAACTGCCGAGACTGCCTCTGGAATTTTGTCACTCGTGTTTTCGTCAGCGGTTTCTGGTATACCAGCCACTCGAACAAAAGGGCTTCGACCATTTTGTTCAAGCTCATCTATTTTTTGAAAGAGGTCTTTATTTGGTTTTTCTAAAACGTTAACGTTTTCCTCCAGTGGCTGAGTGATTTTGTGAACTTTAGCTTTAAAATTTACAATGTCTTGAATTTTAGTATTTATTGTTGCTAGTTCAGCGCTCAGAACGACATTACAGCAATAGCATTACAGTAATACGCTGTATGTCATCATCACACAAAGTAAGTGGGTCTGTTACAACAAATGTAGGGTTGTCAGTCCTGTCGTATTCTGGGGTTGATGTTTGTGTGGGTATAGCTGGTGACTGGTCAGAGAATGGGCAATCTCTGGATTTGTTTGGACGATTGAACAACTTCACTGAATGACCTTGACATATCCGGGGAAAGTTCACCAAAACCTCTTTTGTTTGAGTCTTTATGGCACATTTTGACACAAAATATTCATTATAATTGTGATGATATATTATTCAGCCCTTAGACGAAGTATAGTAGAGTGTAGTATGGTAACTAAAAGACTTTGTAAAATTTCTAAGTGAGCTCATATCACGAACACAAAACTCATGTAAGTCACATCAGCAGTTTGGTTCATGCCAGTGTACGAATTGTTCGATTCTATTCTACAGCCGCGGTATACACTATGTAAATAATAACTTTTATCGATAACATCCACCGTCCGTACTTGTATTGCCAATCAATTACATTATTTAGGGTGTTCGATCAAAAAACACTACCGCCATGACAGGGACATATCACGCTAAACATTACAGTTGTCATATCGGCAATATGGTACACAGAAAATGTGTGGAATAAATGATTACCGAGATTTCCGTTTTTGAAAATGTTATAATAACTGCAATGTATTGCATTTAAGTTTTAAAATTTAAAGAATATAAAACTATAACAATTTAGATTTTTATAGATAGTTTTATATCCTTTGAATTTTAAAGCTTCAATGTAACATATGTACACCAGATTATGTGACAAACAAAAAAAGGTATAAAGACATAAATGGAACCAAAAAATGAAGTCTGGTCTACATCAACATAAACGAATTTTTATTTACTTTCATTGGGAATTTTTGATGTGCTGCTGCAGTAGAGTTGTAATTATTTTGCCTTAACATCGATACTGCATGCGCAGCTGCTATACATTTTCCGTTCTATTATTAGAGATCAAGTCATCAGACTATTTTTGTTGTCCCCCGCCGCAACGCGGAGCGGGGACATAGAAATGCCGGGCGTGCGTCCGTGTGTCCGTGCGTCCGTGTGTCCGTCCGTCACACTTTTTTGTAAGCGCTCTCATGCCTACAAATTTTGACGGATTTTCAATAAATTTATACCAAATGTTTATACCACTAATACTTCGGTCAAGTTCGAAAATCAGCATTGGTCGATACTTTTTGTTGGAGTTATGGGACTTTGACCACAATAATGACTCCGTTTTATCCCAAAATTCCCCTTGTAAGCGCTCTCATGCGTACAAATTTTGACGGATTTGCATGAAATTGATACCAAATGCTTATACCACTAATACCTTGGTCAAGTTCCTAAATCAGCCTTAGTCGATACTAGTATACTGCTTGACAGGCGGGGGACCCAGGAATTCTATTCTTGTTAAATATAGATGTCGTTGGATCAGAAGCGTCATCCCCATATTTCAATGCAATTAAAAGTGATAGTTCTTTAGTGACAATAAAACTTTCAATTTTATTTATTATGTTCATTATCTTACTTTGATTAAGGCCGGGCCTCAATGAACTTTCAGAGATATTTGAAAAGATGACAATTCAGAATAAATTAACTTGTAATATAAGTTACATGAATAGTCATTCAAGTTTCCTTTTTGCCGTCGTTACAGTGTCATTCTTGCCTGTTCACAGAATATCATAGAATAATGCAAGAAATGACTGAGCTATGAAAAAGTTACAGTCAACAATAATTGGGAGTGAAGTAAGTTATATTCTACACGTGGATAATTTCAAAGAAGGTTGAATATAAATGTGATTTACAATTTAAGTATTTAGTAGTATGTGCAATTACTTTGTTTAATAGTTTTAATCTTTTTTAAACAAAAACAATAAATATCCAATCAAAATAAGAAAATTTTCAACATAATTGCTCTATATTTCATTTTAAAGGCCAAGTTTAATTTCCAACTAAAAAAACAGCAAAAGTACAGATATTTTTTTTTCAAATATAGTAATGATTTTACACCCAACTTTTGTCATCTTCTGGGAACGGATATAACGTTAAAGTACTACATAATATCATATTATTTACGCTTACGATTTTTTTCCTCAAATACTTACATAATCTTATCTTAATTGAAAAATATTGATAAATAATTTGCTGACTTCTGGTAAATTAACCAAATTTATTTTGAAACATCCTGTTTGTTACAACAAGTAATGATAGTGTACCTGGGAAAATCTGATTAGAAGTTCAAATGTATTAACTGATTTTTGTAAATTTATTTGTTTGAAAGTGCAAAGTTAACAACAGCAAAAAAAAAACCCAGATGGTTGGTATCGATTGTAATTTTACTATATATATAGCATTTGCAAACTACGATATAACCACTTTCAATTCTTTTAAAGAAAGAATCGCAGCTGAATCACAATGAAGTCGCCATGTTTGATGCTACTGCTTGCTCTTTACGTGTGTTCCTATGCATCAGCTTTGACGCAGTTTGAACAAGGATTTCTGGATGTAAGTTTTATCTTGGTTATATTTTACAAGTGTTCTTACCTTATTAGCAACAGAGATAAATATTTGCTACATTTATTTTAAATGCTAAATTATACATATTATGTTCTCCATTATAATAGCATTTTATTTTGAAAAAATAAACCATAGGCTCATAACGCAAAGCGACGAATTGTAAACCCATCAGCCGCCAATATGAAAGAACTGGTAAGTGTAATCATTTTTAGCATTTTTGCATAAAGACACACCAAAAGAGCCCGGCTTTCAGTACTTCAGTACTTTGATTATTTAAGACAGTCGCTATCTCAACAAATAAAACAGATTGTCAATGGCACTCAGTTGTCTATACCTTGCACTTTGTATAACAAACATTATTTTTTTTTAGATTTAGACGTCCTTTCATTTATGAAAAAAGCATTGCATTTTAAAGGTTTAAAATGCAATTTTTAAAATTTATTTTTATGTTTAAACAATATCAAGACATTATTGCACAAATAACTAAAGCAGAATAATGTAAACACTTTTTTCACCAGAAATGGAGCGCCGAGCTGGCCATTGTAGCTCAGAACTATGCCAACAAGTGTACAACAGAGCACAACCCATATCGAAATCAACAGGCAAGTTTTCAAGAAGTTGGCGAAAATCTTTACTGGAATACTGGTATGTGATACGAATAAATCTAGGCCTAATTTTTCAATACTTTTCAATGACAGGAATGAAGTTAATAGTACTTGTCACCTTCTGAAGTTCACGCTTTCATTTTACCGCTATATATTCTTATTAGTCTTATAGATGTTAAACATGCTTTATGGTATATTCTCTGTTTAACAGCACAGGTCTCACCTTCAACGGCAGTAGATTCTTGGGACAACGAAAAAAATTACTACAATTATGGTTCTAACACCTGCTCTCCCTCAAAATTTTGTGGTCATTATACACAGGTATGCAGATTTGGAAATTAACATGTATGTTTTAACAATCAAATGCTATATAGATAAGTGTTTTTAGTTCACTGTTTACAATTTCAAGTGGTGAAACATACCTTTTTTAACTGCATAACTAAAAACATAATTATGTATACATCTATAAAAGCTTCTGGTAAATTGAAATTGCAAAACTACAAACAATGTCTGTGTAGATTTACAACTGCATTTGTTACTTTCAATCACAAGGTTGTGTGGGCGGAGACTGAGTACGTTGGTTGTGCTGTAGCGTTCTGTAACCCATTGGATGGATTTACACATCCATCAGCTTATCACTATGTGTGTAATTATGGAGAAAGGTAGGCGAGAGCTTTGTTTAAAGAACTTTCCTTTGCATGCACTCAGGACGGGTGAAGGTGGCAAAATTTACATGCATATAAGCCCAATGATTCAATCGTTACTTCAATTATTTGATACAAACGCTTGCAAATATCCATATGTTCCTGTAACAACATAAATATATATATATATATATATATATATATATATATATATATATATATATATATATATATATATATATATATATATATATATATATATAAGCTGATTGATGGATTCTTGTTTTTGTTTTATTTGAAGTGGAAACACACTTGGTGTTAAACCATACGTCAGTGGAACATGTCAATGTCCATCAGGATATTCCTGTAACAACAATCTGTGTCAATAAGTTAGGTTACTGATGTAAGTCAAAGGATTGATTTATTTTTGTATTGTTATTCTCTATATAAAGACACAATATATTTTTGTATAGATTAGAAATTTTTTCTAATTTAGATTTGTTTTTAATTTTGTTTTTCAGATCTGGTGGCTCAATAAGATTATAGAATGTTTCTGTGATCATTTGCAATAAAGATAGAAGATTCGATCATTAATTCTTTATTCGTTATTCTGTGTTTTCATGACGATTAATAAGTATATGAATGAATACTGTATTGGTTTGTGGAGGCTGGCATTGTTGCCTCAAAATTTTCAAATATGCTTTGGGCCATAATCTATGGTGACATATTTCTTCCCCCTGTATGCAAGAGAAAATATGCAATAATCAAGAAAAGTTATGTCAACATGCAAGATGATTATATCTACATGCAAGATAATAATGTTGGTATGCAATATTTTAATATTTTAAGGGAATCTGGTTTTTATGGCTAAAATCTCTAACTTCCGTATCTGACATCATAGACTGACGCAAAATGTAACATAACTACAACAACATGCAACTTAATTATGTCGATAAGCGAGATAATAATTTAACCATGCCACATATTTATGTCCACATGCAATCTATTGACTAATTTACTTGAATCTCAAATTTAAATGGGCATGGGCGCAATTTGACAAATTTCATTTTTAGTGTTGTTAATGCTTTAGAAATGCATTTCTCATGAACAATCATAATTTGAAGGTCAGTCGTAAAATATAAGCACAACACAGAGCTCAAATTCTTTGTCATGTAAACAAGGATCGTGCCCTGTTTTTGTTTACATTGGTTCTATATTCTGGTAAAAGTTTTTTCAAGCTGATTTCTCTGTTTTAATTAATACTTTTTAAGGTGGTATGGGGCATCTGTCGATATTAATATGGAATAGAGTACATTATAATTGAAATACTCTCACCGATTTAGAATTTTCCAATTTTACAATATATAACAACAAATAGTTTTTAAAAATATTTGGAGAGATAAAAATTGTAAAAACATCTAGCGGGATTCGAACACATGACCTTCAGATTCGTAGTAAATCCTCTAACCTACTGCGCTACGCTGTAGGTTACAGTATTGGGAAAGAAAGTACTTATATAATTACACATTATTTTATTGTTTATTCCGATAAACAATACGTCACAACATTGAAGTGTAATTCAAGTGAAAAAAAATTCCTGTGTAAGACCAAAAATGAACGTAATAAACTTTAAAAACTATTTATTCATGCTTAAGGTGGTATGGGACTCCCATAATAAATAGTTCCTAAAGTTTATTACATTCATTTTTGGTCTTACACAGAATTTTTTTTTCATTTGAATTACACTCAAATTTTTGGTTGACTATTAAAAATGCTTAACTGAAACATAGTAAACATTCAAAACGGAAAATAAATTTTTGACTAAAATCGTGGTCATGTCCTTTTAAGGAGTATTTAATGCTATAGTGAGAATGGATGAAATGAATTGCTGCAGGAGATTAATCTATGCAAGATGTATCGTTCACAACAGTAGGGTTAGAACCAGTGATACTGGAAATAGAAAAGTGTTGGTTACTGTGGAATCATTAGATTTCGTGGTGGCTCAATTTTCGTGGAATTCGTGGGTACCTCTCATCCACGAACTAACATCCTCCACGAATTCATAAATAGGGTAATATAGTCATATTTCCTTTGTAGGTTTTAGAGAATACACGAAATTACGTCCCCACGAACCAATAAAATTTAAGCAATCCACGAAAATTGGCCCCCACGAAATTTAATGATTCCACAGTAACTACAGCAGATCTAGCTAGAACATGAGGTATTGGTAAGTCATCAATAAGAGTCCACAGACGTCTTAAACATCCAAGACGATGTAACTTGTATATTAGGCCTCCTGACTGTGTAGAATACATAAGAAAATGACTGCCAAGTTATATATCATTAAAAATGGTTTCGTGTAAATTAAAGGATGGCGTGGCTGAAATCAGCGCTGATATAGGTTTGGGAAATCGGTAGTTACATACATTAGTATAATTCTTAGAAGAAACAGTGTTCAAAACTCTTCAGAAAACTTGGGAGTATTTAAAGCTATTGGTCTATAACTGTCGGTGGATTTCTTTGGTTTGCTGCTTACTTTGTGTAAAATGATGTACAAAATATTAATTTTCTTACAAAACAAACTACATAATATTACTTATTAGGTTCGTTACTGATTCACGGTGTACAGAAATTTGTGGGGTCGGTAAAGTCCATTGAAGGCGAGGCGGAGCCGAGCCTTCTATGGACTTTACCGATCCCACAAATTTCTTTACACAGTCAATAACAAACCTAATAAGTGTTTTGTTTTGTCGAGGACCCAAAGTTTGATATGTAAACAAACAGAAGATAATACATAATATTAAAATTCATAGCTTAATTCTCTAATTTTTTACCTTTCTCGTCAGTCGTCTGTGCAAACCTGGATGCCATATTGTAGGATCATAATATTACGTCACTCTAAATATTTTGGGGCTTAAAAATCAAAGGTATGGTTGAACATTTGTGTAAAAAATCAGCTTAAATAACGTTACGTCCGCCATGTTGCCGTATAAATTTTGACTCTCGCCGTGTTAAGAAATTTATAAGGCAATCACGTGACACTATTCATCCAATGACGTCGAGACATTCCAGTCCGAGGCAAAACGAAAAAGGATATCGTGTTAGTTCGCCTCATATTAAAATTCGCACCTGACGTCGAGGCGGGGATGTTTGTATTACGACTTTGACATTGTTTTAATAGAGTCTACATATGAGTAATGCTCTTGCAAATCAAAATTAATCCTATGTACATTTTGTTTGCTATTCTTTCTGATGTTCGTTTTGTTTACAATCAATGCATAACAGATTGAAAACCCAAACATTCGGGGACGAAACCAAACGGTCCCATTTCCTAAACATTTTGGTTTGGGGTTTTTTTTGTACGCCTATATAGAAAATTCTTTTTATTTATTTTGAATAGGTCTTACTTTAAAACGAGACCGATTCTGCTGGTGTAAAAGGCGAAAGTTTATAACTTTTTAAGATAATTGGTTTGTATTGAAAATTATTTGATTCTATAATAGCCAAAAATCGGACCATGCAGCTTAAATTGACACGTCATTTCCTGGGATTAATTTTTCCAGGTTTTGTAAGAGTTATAAATATTATATCGTGTCATGTCGTCATGGGTTTCGATAGTCCTGTGTTTCCGATAGTGTATTTTGGTCGCCTGAGTTAATAATAATATTCACGTAGCTAATTCAATAAAATATTGAATTAGATTATCAAGTGCAAATTAAATAACCTACAGCATTTTTAGGTTCTTTGTTTATTTGTTTAATCCTTTATGTAATTTTAAATATTCAATCGGGTAAAAGAAAAAGTTCTCAGCATAATTGCTTTATATTTTGCATTTTATCAACTTTTTATTTCAAACTTAAAGGAACAAAATAACATTACAAACATTTTGTTTTACAAATAATAATTCTGGGGATAGTGGTTCCTCCTATGACAAGTTTTGACGTTTTGATTTTTTTTTAAATACTTGTCATTAATTCAAGTTTTTTTAATTTACACTTTAATTTGTTTTCATACAAAACATTGTTGATACAAGCTGCATGAAAATTGAATATAAGAGCTTCAATTTATTTTTTCCTTTTGTTGATAAACTTGGACTCATTTGAATTAAATAATGACAATATTACATTGTGCTCTCTTATTGCTTAAAGCAATGTAAATTATACGACATTGTGTTTTGGTATATTCATTTATGTTGAACAATGTGGTTGACGGAAAAAGTTTATACCCATTACATGTGCTCTCTTGTGAATGGATATATGGTAAATTAAAGTACTATATACTAGAATGATATTATTTGCGCTTCCGATTGAATGTCCTTTAATACTTAATATATAATGTTATCTTAATTGAAAAAGTATTGATCAATAACTTGACTTTGGGTAAATAAACTAAATTTGTTTTGAAACATCCTATTTGTGAAAAAAAGTAATTTCAATGTAGATTGAGAAATCTGATAATGGGTTCAAATGCATTAACTGATTCTGTGTTTTTCCCCTTCTTTCTTGGAAAGTGCAAAGTTAACAATAGACAGCTTGTTGGCATCGATCGTAATTTATTATATATATAGCACTTGCAAAATTCGATGCAATCACTTTCAATTCTTTTAAAGAAAGATTCGCAACTGAATCACAATGAAGCCGGTGTAACGAAGAATTTTGACCCGGGTTGAAAATTGACCCGGGGGTCATTTTTCAACGTTGAATAATGAGACGAAAGGTGTTGAATAAAGACCCTAATCCGTTGAAAATTGACCCGCATCGTGGAATTTTGATCATGAAACCGGTTCAAAATTCAACAGCAAAGAAGCGCAAAATAAGGAATCAATATTATAACTTGAGTTTATTTAATTAAAAATTATCAGTTTATACATATTTATTCGTTATATTTATATGTTTCAATGGGGGTTGAGGGGGGGGGGGGTTTAAAATGAAACTTTATAAATGAACATTTTTTAATTTACATATTATCCCTTTAAATATGTGATAACTATTTTATTTATAATAAACTTTTCCCTTATAATTGCTGTTTTGTGTGATATCTATATATTTCTTAAAAAATATATGTTTTTTAAGACTATTTGTATATGTCACAGGATTAATTATTTTAGTTAATTAGTATTCATATTTGCGTTCACTTATTTCAACTTGTCATGTTTTCATTTCCCATTGTTCATTTGTTTACATTCACACTGCTTCATTCATTCATACAATCATTCATAGTATGATAGTAGTACGAGAGGTCATGTGGTTACGTTTGGCGGGTGGATCAGTGAATGAATGGGTGTGTTAGACTGGTTTTTCGGGTTTAAGTGAGTGAGTGCGCATGTCCGTTTGCATTATCGAATTTTAGCACGAACTTCGATTTAATATCACGATTACGCCACCCAAGACAGACGGTTGAATTATTAAGCTTCATAGCTTGTCAACCCGACTATTATCTTAGTTCATATTGCTGTTATACTTGGTGAGTTATTTTAATCAAATATTGTGTAATTTAAATATTATTTAACTAAAGATAAATTTAATGAGTGAATGTAGAGAATGAGAGTGTTTTAGTAATATTATAATTGTATATGATTATAGATCACCTAGCTGTACTTGAGGAAACCATTTATTCGATATACAAATACAACAATAAATATTCAGTGTCATTTCCACAAGGCCTTGGAGTTCTTAATTGTTCCCAGAATATTATATATCATTACCCCTTGACATATACATAATTACACGTTAAAATATTCAATGCAGATAAACTCCATTTTTTAAATTTGCTGGAGAAGTGTACAAATGTAAATATTTTAAAAATTACTTTAATACATCATATTGTTTAATTTTGGTTTTACGTTCACCCAGTAAATTGAAACTTTGATATTGTTCATTGTAGATTTTCTAGGTGTGTGCAAATACAAAATTTAGAGTATGTCATATTGAGATTTTTGTGCTCGCACCCACTCAGTTTGTTAAAACTGTGATTATCTGAATTTTGTATTCACACCTATCTAGCCAATAACAGTGTACAAAATGATGATATGCTAACATGTAGAGTAACTATTTCATGAATAATGCTGTAGTAACTATATCTTGAAAGCCTTTTTTAAAATACTATTTGTTACGTAGTAACTAGGGTAACTAAATATCGTCAAATCACTGATTTTTTTTAGGCATAAACAATTCTGCTTCATGGAATCTGTAGCAAGTTAACAACCTAATTTTTGTACAGGATGACAATAAAATAATTTTGCTTTAATTGTTTCTAAATTGCTTTGATTACAAAAATTTATCATAAATACTAACAGTAATTGTTTTCGTCAATAAATAGGTAAATTGCATTTTTTTAATAGAAATATGTAGAAGAAGATCATATAGCAGCGTTGGAGTAGATGGTTGACCTTCCTATCACAGCCACCTACATTATTAATTCAATTTAAACGTGTTTTATTGAACGAAATGTTCAAATTATTTAATGGATTGGATAAGAGTCATAGCCTATGTAAACCCTTTCAAACATACAAAGTCAAGAAGAAATTATCTATAGTCATAAGAATATAGTATTGCAAGTTTACAGAATAGTATTGATATTATGTGCATATAAGACAGCGGATACTTGAATATTAAATAATTATCTGAATATTTATCATATATGATTGTATGACATATTGTTGGTAGACATGTTGACTCACACCTATATTAACAAACCTATCACCTTCATTTATACCTGCAGGGATACAAACACAAGAAAGACATTTTCATGATCCAGCCCATTTGAAAAGAACAGTAAATAAAAGGGGACTATATATTAAGTAAATATACATGATTGTATAATACTTAAATAGGTTTAAACCGTGTAACCTAAGAGAATAAAAAACGTTTTGGAGCTCTAATATAAATATAAACATGGGAAACAATTTTACAATTTTATCTATATGAAAAATCAGAACTACCATAAAGTATATAGTTCATATAAAAAGATACACTAATGTCAATAAGTTGTTTAAACAAGTTCGTCTCTTTGTTGAGTATATCTTGGATATCTAGGAGGAAAAATCACATTTCCTTCAGATGCAGACCTACACTATAAACATCGACTCCCATCAGTTTAAAATATCCTTAAAGTAAGCTTTACTAGCTTTATTCCGTAATTGACGTAAAATAATATTTCCTATTGACTTAACTGAAATTTTTGTAAGCTTTATGTATATTTTGTTTTTTAAGTTTTGACTTAAAGAAAGATAAAGTTGATGAAATTTTCTTTCCTGCATGAAGATTATTCCATAATTTAAATGTAGACGGAGCAAAGCTATTGTAATAAGTATATAGTGGTAGATAGAAAAAAAGGTCATTCGACCTAAGATTATATGTATGTTCAGTTAGAAAATATGATTGAATTCAATCTAACATATCTTGTAGTGCTAAACAATTTATAATCTTGGAGAATATAATTAGTTTATGTTTATCCCTTCGAGATTGTAAGGTTTCCAAATTAAGCTCACAATATAAAATGATTTTAGAAGAATTAACTCTGATCCCTGTCACTGTCCTGGTTGCTTCAATTTGTACATGTTTAAGCAAATCGGATTTTCCTTGATACAGCTGCTCCAAACAACATCACCATATTCCAGTCTAGGTCTGATAAAAGCCGAATTTTAACAAGTGTTTATCTATCAATTGTATGCTTAAGTAATCTTAATATATAACTTTTTGCATGCCTTTTCATGTATACCATTCATATAATTAGATCCTCCGACTGTATATTTAGATATTTAGATATTTAGATGCAATCTTTCTTTTTTTTAAATTGATAACATTTTTGCTGTATGCCATATGTTTTTAATTTTGAGGAAATATATTACGTCAGTTGCCTGTGTTTCTAATTTACTGGTAATTAATGGAATTGAAAACTCAAAATGATAGTTCTAAATAAATTGCCTTTTTTAAAAAGAACTATGACTCTGCATATGCAGAAAATTGGATGGTGCTTCAATAAAGTTAATCGGACAAGTTTATGAAAAATTATTGTTATTAATAAGTATATATGTATAATACAGTATACATAAAAAAAGATAAAAATATGACAACCATTCATTTTTTTTTTGTCAGGGATGCTGACTTCTTCAAATTAAGCATTATAGGTATCTGACATTATATCCTTTTGTCTTGATATAAATATATATACCCTTTACCCAATAAAACAGTATAGAGGTTATATTTTCAATTATTAGAAAATACAATGCCAGGTGCTTGTCGAATGGAGCTCTGTTGAATTGCATTAAAAGTGACAATAACGGGCAATACATTTGTTAGATATATTAATCAGAGATTATGACAAGTTGAAACTTAAAATTCTGTCACATGAGGGAATGAGGACCATGTCATCTATGTCAAAAAGTATTCTAACCCTACTCGCCTGTTCCATTCCGAAGCAAACGGTCATTTTCTTAGCTTTATTTACATAGTATGATAATAATAAATGGATATCATATTTTCAGTCTCAAAATTAAATGATTAATTGGACCTATCAACCTAAAAGAAATTAGCCCGTCCGCATATGTATCGGACAGTATGAACATTTTAAAACTAAAACTTTCAAATATGTGCATGATTGTACATTTAAACGGTGTAGAGTAAGTTCCAGTTCAGGTCAAAACTCTGAGGTTGGGGTCAATTCTCAACAGGATCAATTTTCAACGTGTCGATGTCTAGTTTAGAAAAATCTTTCTCATACCGTTGAAAAATGACCCCGGGTATAAATTTCACGATTTTGGTCTCAATTTTCAACGTTGAAAAATGACCCCCCGGGTCAATATTCAACGTTGAAAAATGACCCCCGGGTCAATTTTCAACCCGGGTCAATATTCTTCGTTACACCGGCATGTTTGATGCTACTGCTTGCCCTTTACATGTGTTCTTATGCATCAGCATTGACGCAGTTTGAACAGGGATTTCTAGATGTAAGATTTTCATCTCTTATATTTTGCGAATGTTCTTATGTTATTCGTTACAGGAGTAACATTACTGTTCGTTATATTTGTTTTTAAATGCTACAATTTACATGTGATGTACTCCATTATAGTACAATGTAGCATTTGGTTTCTTTTATAAATCATAGGCCCATAATGCAAAGCGACGAACTGTAAGCCCTACTGCCGCCAATATGAAGGAACTGGTAAGAGTAACAATATTAGATTTTAACATGTTGGTATCTTAACAATTGTAACAGATATTTAAGACAGTCGAGTGCTTATATCTTGCACTTTGTGTAACGAACTTCGTAGCATTTTAGATTCGGACGTATTTCTTTCATGAATAATCATTGCATTTTAAAGGCTCATTGATGTTTATTATTATGTACTAAGTCATTATTTCACAAATAACTGAATCAGAATAATGCGAAAATTTATTTCTACTAGAAATGGAGCGCTGAGCTGGCCACTGTAGCTCAGAACTATTAATTATTTTTAAATTAAAATTTGCACATTTTTTTAATAAAGCTTAAAACAATGAGAAGATGTGAAGTTTGTGATTCTTGTCACCACAGTGGTTCCTGCTTTCATTGTATGCATTTGAAAAGTCTTACTACAATTACGGTGCTAACACTTGCTCGTTCGTTTGTGGTCTTTATACTCATGTAGGCAGATTTGATAATAATAATAATAATAATACATGTAGCGTTCAATATATTTATGATAAATAATACTCTTTTAAGTAATCAGATTATGCTTCTCGTTCATTCTGCAGTACTCTTAGAAAGTTAAAGGTACATGTATTTTATGCCTATTGAGTATTTTGTTAATTGTAAGTGGCGAAACATACACACAATTGTCTACATACATGTATATAAACGCCCTTGATGTAAAACTGTATAATTTAACACTTATAACGCAATTTCTGATTGGCTAAAAATTATGTGTGTATAAAGAATGTTTCTTACGTCAGAGTAAAACTAACGTCAAGCATCAATCCACCTGGCGTTTCAGTTGAATTTTTTACTTAAATAAAATTTACTGGCCTTAATTTATTTCTCGCTAGAGCAGTTGTTCATCACTTTATCAATGCAAAAAATTAAATAAAAAAAATTGACCTAACAATAAATTATTTATATTTTATATTATTATATATTTATAAAACTATTTACGTAAAATTACCTAACAATACATGCACTGGCGAAAACAGTACATAGCGTGAATGCCAATAGTAACTGTAGTATATAATATCAAGATATATATATATATATATATATATATATATATATATATATATATATATATATATATATATATATATATATATATATATATATATATATAATGCGTATAACAGCTTACCTCGTGTTAATTTCAATCACAAGGTTGTGTGGGCGGAGACCGAGTACGTGGGTTGTGCTGTGGCGTCCTGTAGCCCATTAGAATTTCCAAGAACTACCTGGTCATCAGGTTATTACTACGTGTGTAATTATGGCGAAAGGTAGGCGGTTTCTTTGTGCGACATTAAAAACGAGAACCTTGTTTAAAGACACTTGTTTTGGCTGAATTTTATGTATGCCCTTAGGCTATCAAATCGTGCAATTAAGTGATCATATATTCATAATAAGCATTGAAATAATAAAGATCAGGAAGAATAGATAGATAGATAGATAGATAGATAGATAGATAGATAGATAGATAGATAGATAGATAGATAGATAGATAGATAGATAGATAGATAGATAGATGTTGATTGATATATGAATTTTTTTGATTGTTGTTTTGTTTTAAAGTGGTAACTTTAATGGGGCTAGACCTTACGTCAGTGGAGCAACATGCAGTCAATGTCCATCAGGTTATACCTGTTACAACAATCTCTGCCAAAAAAAATATTGTTGATGTAGGTCAAAAACCTGTCTTATATTTGTATCGCTATTATATTTATCAAGACAATGTATATCTTTGGTATAAATTAGAAATTTTCTAAGATTTTAAATTTGTTCTGAATTTTAATTTTCAGAACTGGTGGCAAACAGCTCAAAAGATGACGAAATGTAATTATTTGCAATTAAAAAAGATTTTTAGTTCGTTTAATAGTGTTTCATGACAATATGATATACATTCCAACTTGGATATGTATTAATACGTTTAAGAAGTACACTTTTGAATGCTGTAATAGTTTGTGGAGGCTGGGTGTTAACAAATTACCCATTAGATTTGCCTCAAAATTTTAAATATGGTACTTTTGGTCAAAAAATATTATGACGGCCGATTTAGGTTTTTCACGTCAAAACTGCAATAGCCTAGCAATTTTTTTTTACTTTTAAACACATGTAATTTGGACCAACTCTTGTCTACCTTCTGGTTTTTTCTTATAATACATGTACATATACTATAGGAATATATAAGACATTGTCAGTTTCCACACTTCAAAGCAGATTAAAAATACAAACAGTAGCGATTTCCCAATTTGTAACATGTGATTCATAAGTATTGTGATTTTCTACCTATATGTTAAAAAATTTATACTAAATTCTACCGTCTGGTGGTTTTTTGTGGGGGTTGTAGCAACCTCTAATGATACACCGTCCACTAATGATATAATGTTGCATTAGTGGTCAGGATGTTGACCACTAATGATATAATTTTATCAAACCCCGGTCAATTTTCAACTCGGGTTAACATTCTTTGTTACACCGACATAATCACCATTGTTGAAGTAGTTTTAATTCAACCAACTTTAATTAATATTCTTTGTTGTTCTAATATATAATTATCAAACCCACATATTCAACTTAACGAAAGATTAGTGATTCAATTGTGCTACAGACCACAATAGCAAATAGTCTTATAAATTGGACCTTTTTTATGTTAATAAAATCCCGCTAAAAGTTTAACAATAATTTTTTAATATCGTAAAATTGCTTTTCTTCAAACTCTCTTCAACTAAAAATATTTAGCGCAACTCCTTTTTGATTAATGATAGTCAATTCGGATCTTCAAGTAAACAGACGAAGTCATAAATTGTATGTATTTTTTCTGTATGCGACTATTTCAGTTCAAGTAAAAAGGCAAAAAATATGGGGCAATGTCAGAATGGTGTATTTTACAATAAAGGACTATATATATATGATAAAATAACTGCCCCCCCCCCCAAAATTTTAACCAATTCTTATGTAGTATCGTATCAAAATCAAATCTTTATCCAACGTTATACAGAGGTTGTCTAACTTAGACTCAACATTAGTCACCATTGTCCATGACCTGTCCATCTATGACGTCACTTAAGTAAATTTTTTTTCCAAATGTAAATATCGTCATTTTTCCTTGATACTTTGCCTTTGTAAGTATAGAGCGCAGGTATACTCAAGTACGATTTAAGGTTTAAAATCCACCCAGTAATGCAATTGAAAATGTGTGCAAATGTGAAACATTAGTGGTCAAAGTAGTACTTATTTCTCATTTTTTTCCATATCATTAGAGGTTACGGTTTTTGACCGCTAATGATATAAATCTGAAATTCTATCATTAGCGGACGGTTAGGTTGTTCGTTAATGATAAAATTATATCATTAGTGGTCAACATCCTGACCACTAATGCAACATTATATCATTAGTGGACGTTGTATCATTAGAGGTTGCTACAGGGGGTCTTAAAATATCAAAATGCACCAAATTTTGCTATTACATGTACATGTACTATATGAAAAACGATCAGGTTTTTTACGTATTTTGAATTTTCTTTTATTTGATAACAAAGAATTAGACAAACTTCCCCATAATTTGTTTGCAAATGCATTGTTAAGAGAACACAAAACACAAATGATATGGAACCATTTGTCTAGTTCAAACTGAGAACAAGGATGGGTGTCACTCTTTGTTAACACATAAATATGGCATTCTTTCTCTTTATCCTAATATGGCAATATATTTATTGATGATGTGCATCTTATTGGTACCTTTAAAACACATTTGAACCAAGGACCACATAGCTTTAAAGAAAAATTTCTGAATTGTTTACTAGTGTGTGTGATATGCAGAATGATGTATTTGAAAGAAGAATAATATGAAATTTTAAAAAACAGAAAGTTCTTTCTATGATTTAATGTTTTCTCAAATTCAAATGGGACAGGTAGTCAATTACAATGTAGCAATTCTGTTTTTTAGACATGGGGTCGTCGAGTTTTCACCTACAGGCTATAAATTAGAAAGGTTATGATTTATTTGTTTTAAAAAATGCAGGTATTTTAATCAAATGAATATCAGTTGCTGAAATCAAGGTCACTGTAAAAAAAATACTCGATGCATTCTCAAGAAAATAAACTGATTCAGAAATGATAATCGATCAAAAAAGTTCATGAATTATATTGAACGAACTAAACTATAATAATAAAAATCAACGAAGTTAATTAGAACGAGGATGCAATAGTTTCAAATCATTAAAGAGTTTAAATGAAAAAATAAATATTTAAAAACAAGATCTAGCGATTCGTACATTTGAATATAAACATTATTGATATATGTATATTGACTTATCATTATTTTTACACGTTGTAAAATATGTTCTATGATAATTTGAAAACAAATTTGCTGTAACTGTACTTCTGCCTTGAAAACTCATTAAGAATACTTTTTCGCCTGCCATACCATCACCCCCCCCCCCTTCCAAAAAAATGATTATTTTTTGGACAAGTGTACTATAGATTTACGAAGCAAATAATGATGAATTTTTATGACTGCATATTATCGTATTCGTAAATAAGATAATAAAGTAGATCAAGGTTGAAGTCCTGATTAAATATGCAAATTATCCAACACAATATATGCCAAATAGCCAATTGTGGAATATTAATGATATCACCTTAACCTTTACTACAAAGCAAAAATGTTTCTTCTTCTTTTCATTGTAAGTTCTTTGGATTCTTCATGATCTTGAATTTGAATTTTGCATAGTTAGCACATATAATTATCATCAATTTCCGGTGATTAATTAAATCACGTGCCTTTTTGTTATATATAAATACGACTGATATTTTGTTTGTTGATGTACTTTTTACAAAATGTTTCCTGCGTCAAGTTTGGTTTTATTATCATTTCTATCAGAACTTGTCCTTCATGTCTGGGCTGAAATTGATGCATCGGCTATGGTGACAGTGAGTAGTTTTATACAATACTATAGGCCTAAATGTGTTGTATAGTTATACTTCTTACACCATTGAAGAAAATATAAATAGTTACATGTAAAAAATATGTATCAAATGGATCTTGTTTACGCGCAATATATCAGAAGTTTTTTGATTTGTAAGGTAATGTATTTAAATTTTGATAGCGTTAAATTCCTCTTTTTTCTTAATTTCATTTTAATTTGGAACACTAAATTTCCAAACCTTTTGTACAAATATTAACATGTTTATGATTCAAATCGCTTTCATCATTTTTTTTTTATCATATACAAGTAACATGTCTTTTGTTGTCTATATCTTTAAAGGCTCACAACATGTTTCGACGTAATGTCGAACCCACAGCGTCTAACATGGTCGAGTTGGTGAGTACAATTTATGATCCATATTTAAAAATGTTTAGAATGTATTTCTATTCTATAAAGAAGTAAGGAGGTTTTATTCGAGCTATAATTGCGTAGCTACAGTAATCTAATAAACTTAAATTAAGCATAATATAAAAGTACATTATTGAAATCGGAATATGGTTCTTCCGAGTTCAAGTTTGCAACAGAATTGAATAAATTGTTTAAAGGGACTTGGACACGATTTGACTTAAAATTTTCAAATTTTGTTTGTTTATACTGATAAATATAGAAGTTTATAATATTATGTCAAAATTTGAAACTCAAATATCAAGTTATAAGCAAGATGCAGAGTTCATAATTCTTTTTTTTGTCAACAAATTTCGAATATAGTCATTATTACATATGTGTTGTATTGGTGTAAGTTTCAATCAAATGTCAAAATTTGAAACTCAAATATCAAGTTATAAGCAAGATACAGAGTTCATAATTCTTTGTTTTGTCAACAAATGTCGAATATAGTCATTATTACATATGTGTTGTATTGGTGTAAGTTTCAATCAAATGTATCTTTCTTTTGTTGATAATAGTATTTATGAAGATATTGAATTAGTTTAAATTGTTTTTACATGTCATTTTGTCTAAGAAATGGTAAAATTCTACATTACATTTTTTGTAAACAACTATAAGACTCGAGCTTTGTTTACATAACTATCAATTCTTACCTCTGTATCTCGCTTGTAACTTGACTTTAACATTCAATATTTTGGTCAATCATTTAAAATGCACCAGTAAACCATTTTATACATAAAAAATAAAAATAAAATTTTTGATCTCAAATCGTGTCCAAGTCCCTTTAAGAGGGATAATGAATTCAGTGATGTATTTTGTGATATATTTTGATACATGTTTAGGTAAAAAAAAATCTATTAACTAATTATCTGCATATCAGGCTTGGGGCGAATTACATTGTAAAGTAATGCATTACATTACCATTACTTCATGAATTTGGGCATTAAATTACCATTACCATTACTTGATTTTCTTGAAGTAATGCATTACATTACCATTACATGAGTAAAGTAATGCATTACCATTACCATTACTTTTTTTTAAAGTAAAGCTAATAAAGAGTTTTTGCAAATGTTTCAAATATACAACACTCTTTAACATATCTACAGCTTCATGCTCAGTATCAGGTTCAAATTCAATGAATAAACAAGAGTCATTCTTTATTTGCTCAATATATAATCATATTGTGGCAATATGAACAACATATTACATAAGTAAAATGATATTTATAGACATTGGCATGATACAATATCAGATTTGAAATAGAGACACAGGATAACATGCGTAACAAAAAACCATTTTTTGAAAGTAATGTTGCGGTTTTTAAAAGCTAAATATAGATATATCACCAGATTACACAAATCTTTATAATTTTAGACACTTAATTTTATTAATTTATAAACAGATGATTTTTCCCAGTTATATTTCTTAATATATTTTAATCGTATTTCTTTTTACGGAGGACACTTTAAGACAAAAGATTGCTGTTGCACTTCAAGATCGAATTTTCAAAGGGTTCATCTTTTGAATGCATCCATCTTCCGGGCTATACTAAATAAATGTTTTGCAGGAGCAGTCAAAGCTTGGACTGGAAAATACTGTTTGACGATTTTTATCTTAGGATATATTAAGTGCAATAATAGATTAAATACATAAATCTTGTATTTTCTATCAGTCCAAACTAATGTACAGTGTAATTAATATACAAGAGAGAGAGAGAGAGAGAGAGAGAGAGAGAGAGAGAGAGAGAGAGAGAGAGACAGAGAGAGAGAAAGAGACAGAGAGAGAGAAAGAGACAGAGAGAGAAAATAAGTAAGATTATTCTCAAATAGATCATAATATTGGAAGTAATATTGATTTTCATCATGGATGGACAGTGCATATTTATCATGTTTCAGCAATGGAACGATGGGTTAGCGAAGATGGCAGATCGTTGGGCGAGAAGATGTCAATTTGTTCACAACAGTAGGAGAAATAACCAATCAATGTTCAACTCCGTCGGAGAAAACCTCGCATATAGCTCTGGTAAGTACTACACACATGTACAAAGACAGCATCCAAAATAACGGCAGATATATTTAAGCTTACTTTCACATTTTCACCCAAAAAACAAATCCAATATTGTTTTGTTAATTTGATCTCGCACATAATTGAATAATGCAATGATACTTAATGCAGTATATACATGAATTGCAAGTGTATTTCAAGGTCATTTCAATACTTATTTGTAATTTTGAAATCCGGATAAAATTTTACCCAAACGAAACTTTATCAAGGAGTTCAAAAAATGTGAGTACAGAGTCAGTATAATGCTTAATTACAAGTTTTGCCTTTATGTTGACTTAATCCATTGATATAGATATGGCCTAATAAGTTGCGATATCTATAATGGGTACTCAATCTAATTAAAAATAGAACTTCCATCCGTTCGCCAGTTTCCGATGTTTCGCATGACATGCATGTCCATGTGACATGTCGAAAACTATACCAAGGGGCGGATGGAAGTTCTAATTTTAATGAAATTGCATGATGGGTACACTTTGTATTTTCTGAAATACATTGCAGACGACAGGAAGGCGGATAGTTACGTACAGCTGTGGTACAATGAGGTCAAGGATTTTACCTTTGAGACAAACGGCTGTTCCGCCGAGTGCTCACACTATACACAGGTAAATGTATAAAAGTATTTCTTACATAGTAAAATACGCATGTGTTATTCTGATTATTAAATACAGATGTAGAATACGTAAAAAACAAAAAACATGGCTATTGGTGCCCCTTGTAACTTTTGCCCTTCTACACTTTCAAACAGTTTCACCCTATCTTGAATTTGCCCTGATACAGTGTTGTTTAACGAGAGATAAAGTGAGACATTGAAATTCACCAAGTCTTAAATTTTCCCATTGATAAGGGGCGAAAGGGGCGACAATAAAGCGAGTATTGCCCTGTATGCAGTATCATGTTTTAAAGCTTAAACAAAACAAAATCCATCATCCTGTGTTAGGTTGTGTGGGCCACTACTGAATATATCGGCTGTGGGAAGATGTACTGTGCTAACCTTAAGGGGTTCCTAGTCGTCTGCAACTATGCTCCAGCGTAAGTATAAGTTTATCTTTACCAGTCCATTAATCAAAAAAGTCTTATATTGTACATTGTAGTTCCAAAATGGAGCAATTGTAATTTAAGACTATAATATAAAATCTTCCTCTTACTAGTATTTCAAGGGCAGACTTAATTTTCAGATAAAAACCCCTGTAGAATAAAAAACTTAAAAGAAGCACGCGGAACATTAATATTAAAACAATTTTTTTTATTTATCTTAATTTTCGGAGTCATCCTTGTCTATGATAAGATAACAGTATTGATTTATCTTATTTTTCATATTGAGATCGTAAACATCGATTTATTTTATTTCTTATAATCGAGATTGTTAATTTCTTCAATATCTATGATTAAACCCCATTTTTTCAGTAGACTAATGTACTAATGTATTAATGAAGTTGAAACCAGAATATATAAGGATATTTATGATTTTTTGTAGTGGTAACTATCCTACACAACCCTACAGGAATTGCCAGCCTTGCAGTAGATGTCCTGAAGGATACAGCTGTTCTGATAGGCTGTGTAGGCCTCCATAAATTTTCTGTTTATACAATATAATTACTTCTTTTAATACTGGATACAGAGAAATGTTCGCCCTCGTTATATTTTCGCCAATTTTACCCTAGGCTAGTTGTCAACAGGCGAATTTTCAAATTAACTTTAGGACTGGGCTAATTCCAATGTATTAAAGATTTAATATATCTTTAAACACAAATTCGTTTTGGCGAGTTCAAGACGGGGCGAAACCGTTTGAGAGAAGGGCGAAAATAACACAGGCGAAAATAACCCTGTATATACAGTAAGTGTACAACTGTGGTGTATTCAGATATTATTTGTATAGTTAAATCCATGCTCCTATCCATTTAACTTAAAATTGCTGGATTTGTTTTTATAAGTGTGAATGAATATTATGTACATGCCTTGTTTTTGCAAGTGTGAAGAATGCATAAATTTTGGATCTAGTCAAGTTAGTTTATTGTTTGGTATCTTCCAGTTTGTGTCCTTATTCAGTACTTGTACATGTGTAACTAAGATGTACTATTAGAAAAGCTTACTTATACTGCTGTACTTAGTAAGAAAATTTACTTTAAAAAAAGAAATAAAAGTGTATGCAAAGCTCTAAATTTTATATGTTATGCATGGATTTTTATGATGTATTGTTCTTCAAAGAATCTTTAGTTTTGCATGAAAAAGAAATTAATTACGATGAAAGGTTTGATTAACGATTTTTCTAAAATGATAACGATACTATCTGAAAAATTACATAATATGAAATTTAAAAAATAAGACTTAATTATTTATTTAAATAAATTTCATATCTTTATTACAAGTTTAAACAATATTTGAAAGAACATACTACATATGTAGTGCATGTAACGCGTATATCACAGAGGTTCAAAAGAATTAATAAGATTATAAACAAGATAACATTAGATTTACACTACAAAATAGAAAAACAGTGAAACAATGTATCAAAAAGTCAAAAACATGGTCAATCATCATTGAAACTCTCTCTCTCTCTCTCTCTCTCTCTCTCTCTCTCTCTCTCTCAGAATTCAAATCAATAAAAATGGACAAAAATCACAGCAAATATTCCACATAAGTTAACGGTATTCAAATACTCATATTGCTATACTAACCAGTTATTTGTAAAGTGTCCAATTTGAGGTAATGTTATTGTTAAACACATCTACTGTAAAAGCTTAAAAACAGGCTACTTCATTAACAATACATGTTACAGAACAAATACTATATTAGTTTGCTTACGGTGTGTTGAATACAAAATCATATTTGATGATACCATGAGATCTACTGGTCAAATGTATGAAGAATTGTACATTTAGATAAAATGTTTACGTACATAATTGCGAATAAAGCACCAATTGTGAGTGTTCACTACAGAATGTAATACAAAAAAAGAGCTTCCTTAAAAACTGGCAACTTTAAAGTTACTTTTGCCCCCATAAACTTGAAAATTACAATAAATTAACTTCTAAAATTGGTACGAAAAGAAAATGTTTTTTAAAATAAATTTCGACATTTATACAACGTGTACGTACATAAGCTTATTGAGGTATAATAATTGTTTTATCCACTAATTCAATGGCAAAGTTTTGTTGTTCGAATTTGGTTAAAGATTCATATAGTACTGGTGCAGAAGATCATTTTTAAAGCTGATCAGTTTTGCCTATACAGAAACAATAATCCTTTGATAAAACTTAAAAGTAAACATTAAGAGGGCTTGAGGGTCATGGCCAATTTTTGACCATAAGTATCTCATTAAACAAAGAGCTCTATATAAAGATATAGGAAACCATTCAAATTCTACAGTTAAAACATGTTGATTTTTTCTTTACTTAATAATAGTTTGTAGCTTAAAAAATTACAGTGTTAAACTTTCAATTTTACAGTATAAGGTAGAATTGATGGGTAATTTCTTGAACATCAAGCCTCCTTAACAGAAAGATATGTTTTTCAAACAGATATCCTTCCATGACTAGATTCTGATATCTTCCGTAATGCTGTGATATCAATGAATGGATGAACATGCATAAACCCTGTTCTAACCAAATATAGAGAGGTACATGTACAATCCTATATTAATTATCAAGATGATGCAGAAATGTCCATTTATGAACTTTTGCTTAAATATCATGATGATGGATATCTAATAATGCACATAATGACATCTTTGGTGAGGACAAAGGATTTCTGAGGTTTGTAAGTGGTTTGTTTATAAAGCAATGGTCTGAGGTCTGCACAGCTTCAATCTAAGCATCCATGAATAGGAGTCTATATTCATGCAGCAGATGACCTTCACATCTCCATGTTTTTTTATCCGTTGTATACTGGGATACAGCAATAATCCTCAACTATTTCTTTTTCTGGTGAAAAATAAACAAATTTATCAATATAATTCATATTATGTAAGGGCTGCCATATCTCTAGATCTGTAACCACACAAGTATCAAATTTTAAAGACATCCCACATGAATGAATTTAATAATTTGACCAAATTTAAAAATTGTTATTTTAAAAATCTAGTAAATATGAAGTTCTATAAACTGGAGTTTGCAAATCACAATAACATAATTATATGCATATTGCACTAATGTCTATATCTTTAACTTTAAATTTTATATCTATTAAAATCATATTTAATAAATGACTGAATCAGATGATCATGCACCTTTTTGCCTCCTTTCTTCTTTTTCTTGAGACCAGAGCCAAGTTTGAGGATACCATCAAATGTGTCCTTCTTTATCCGGCTGGTGACTCTCACCTTACAACCTCCCAACTTTTCTGAAAACATAGATCAAGTAACAATTAGTACACTTCATCAAGACACCTCAATTTTGTGAAGCACAATCATGTACGAGTACTTAATTTCTTTAGACATAAACAATGAAATGAACCCCACTTTAAATTTACAATCCAAAAAAGGAAACAAATCAATCTTATTTTCCAAATGCAAGGCACAGTTGTAGTTATTGCATCAGCTTTTTTTAATATAGGTTAATTGATCAAGATAAGCCTATCTTTGTATTTAAATACTGGTAAAAAAAAGATTTTTGAGTTTTCAGTGTTATCATGAGATAACATTTAACAATAATTCATCAAACTGACTATAATTTCATATCGGAAACTTTATGCAGGTGTGGGTATGAGTATTAATTGTCTAATACAAATGACTGTATTTCTGCAAATGTAATTAAATCCTCACTTACCAGTCTCTTTTCTATGCTCCAATGCATCTAAAACTTCCTTTGCAGCCATGTCTCCAATCAAATTTTTCTCCAAGTCTAACTCTTCAAAGCAGTTGGAAAACATTATCAGCCTGAAGTAGATGAGAGATATAAAGACCTTAGTCACTGTTGTAATCCTCATGCAATTATAGATTATCCATGAATGAAAAAGCACCATGAAAACAACTTTATATACAGTATGTATAGTGCATATTACATTCGCTTTTATGTTCTAAGTGATTTCTATGAGAAAAAACTTTGACCAACATATTTGCATATAATCATAATTAAAGGAGTCTTTGTAATTATAAAACATGAAAAACTTTTTTCTTAATAAATGCCAGTTAGGCCATAATTCCCAAGCAATTAATGATTAATTCATTTATATCAGTCCATAGTTTGTCCAAGTGATTATTTGTATACATGTACATACTTTTTAAGAATTCTGATCATTTGCAAGGGAGCTAACTCTTTCTTGAATGCGAGACCATCAATCCCGTTGTCTGCTACATGTAGTTTGTGAATCCAGGGTCCCACAGCCGGCGGGGGTGGTGGCTCCTTCTTCTTCTTTTTCTTGCCTTTTAAAATAAGTGATTGTTTCATACCCCTATAAATGCTGTTCCAATACTTTACAATCATGGGAAAAAAAAACCACAGGACCTCAGGCATATATGTTTCATACCTAAAGCTTGCTAATATACTATATACTCAATAATGATGTTATTATTTTTATTTTATTATTATCATTGTTATCAGATTGTATAGTTTTTTCAAACATATGAAAAATTGCAAAAAAAAGTTTATTATTAGATTATATCATTAATAAAGTACATTTATCTTTCATGAGAGTATTAATCACTTGACTATAGACACTGTATGTAACTGTTATTGTTGAGTTTTATCAGAATAGAAGTCAACTCAGCCATAGTTATAACTATATACATGTAGAAAATTAATCCATTAAAATCGAATAGCGAACCTTTCTTTTTCTTTTTCTTCTTTCCATCAATACCATCTTCATCTCCAGATAATCCCGAGGATCTGTAACCCTGTTCTCTCTCTGAATGAAAAGAACAACCAACCATTAGACAATCAATGGACTAGCAATGAGACTGCATGCGGAAATGGAGACTTGTATTTAAGCTAATTAATTATCAATGAAATCTAACAATCTTTTAAAGTTATTACATGTATTAATTTTCTTAATCTATAATTAATAAATTCTAGTACATACAGCTTTTCATTTATAATAAATACATAAAATTTGTCACAATTTATTGTAGCTCAGAGAAGTGAAAAGAAATAAATATATTCAACTAGAACAATTTATTTCATTTGAAAACGAAAAATCGATACTGAAATATTTTGCTACAGATTACAACACTGATTTATTCATTTTACATGCATGTGGGTATAGCAAACAAGGAAAGCTTTAATTCCTATTATCTACAGACTTCATACATGCATTGATAGAACAACAAAAGCCATATTTAAACTCTGCAGCTCTGTGAATAGACTGCCACCAGAAAAACTGATATTCCAAAGTGTGCATTAAATTTATGTTAACTATAATGTACATCAACCACCATTGCTATATTGAACATTTTCAACCTGTTTTAACTTTTTCCATTGCCAGTGAGCAAATCTTGTCACTTAAGGTGCGGTCACGCGATGCGATTTTACATCAGATTTTCAATCGACTTGCTCAGGTAAATTGATTGGAGTCGATTGTTGAGGTGGTCAAACAATACGATTTTACAATCGATTTTCAATTAATTAAACCTATTCGATATTTTTGTTGTACAGTGAAACATTCTGATGTCACGATTCTCGCTAGAGACTCGATTGAAAATCGGACGCACTTCAGATTTTCATTTGACTTCAGACTTTGCTTTCGACTTAGGTGGTCACATGATATGATTTTAGTAAAGCCAATCGGATGAGAAAATCTGATGGAAAATCGTATTGTCTGATCGCACCTTTAGACAATTGTCTCGTGAACATGGACAGCAAGGTTCTAGGTTTGTGCATGCATGCTCCTTTTTTTCATGTATCAGAAATATGTTGTACCAGTTCTTGTACAGACATTTCAATTTTTCATGCTTTAAATATGTAAGTGCTTCTTCTTGGCTTTCTTTCTCTAGATGCACATGCATGCATGCTTTAGTTGTGATGTCTACCTACTGTTGGTCTAATCATTTCAATATTTTTTAAGAGGAAGAGTAGGGTATTGTGTTGTACTTTCCACCACCTTTGCTTTGGTATAGGTTGGACAACCAAGTCCAGGAATGCAATCAAAGGAACAATTAAGCTTGTTATCCATCACCCCTGGGGTTTGCAACCATGCAAATCAGAATTGTTGAACAGAGACAGGTTTTGAGAGTAAAGGTATTAACTGTTAGTGAGAGAGAGAGAGAGAGAGAGAGAGAGAGAGTAGTCTTACAACTAAACTGTGTTATTTAATTCAATCATAATGATTAGATGTACTACATTAATCTCCATAAATGAAATAATTGTACTTTTTCAAAAGAAACGAACAAAAATTCAAGAGAGAGAAAGAGAGAAAGAGAATAGTCCTATTCCATGAATAGAAGGCATATCATGAAACAGAGTTCAAAGAGAATATGGATATAAAACTGGAGTTCAATACGTACCACGTTTTTGTTGAGGGGTAAGCTTACTCTCTGTTTTTGTCAATTAACAAATGTAAAAAATCTAGTTATCAAGCAATATATAATAATTGTAATTTTAAGTAGTATTAATCTATCAATTATTTAAAAACATGCCATTGTCAATTAATGTACATCATATCACATGCTCACACCTGTCAAATTATCAACGAAACACACACACAACAGTTATAGAATTCACATTCAACATTACACATACAGCACCGATCAGACCCAACCTAACACCAGGGTAAACCCCAACTAAACCCCGGGTTTACTTTCTGGGTTTACTTTAGGTTTACTTTTTGAAAATTTGGGTCCACTCGGGGTTTACTTTGGGTTTACTCGGGGTTTACTTTAGGTTTACTCGAGAATTGCTTTTGGAGTCAACTATACACACTGAAGTGTGAAGCAGACCTGTATTTTATCTTATCATCCTACTGTCTGTAATTCCTGCCCCTTGCATATTCCAAATACATGTACACATGTAGCGTCTGCTTTCAGGGTATTCTTTTGATTAGGGTTTACTCTCTGTGTCCACTCTGGGTTTACTTGGGGTTTACTCTGGGTTTACTTGGGGTTTACTCTGGGTTTACTCTGGGTCCACTCTAGTAAACCCAGAGTAAACCCAGAAAGTAAACCCAGGGTTTAGTTGGGATTTACTTTCTGTTAGGTTGGGTCTGATCGGTACCGTATTCTAGCATTTTAAAATATTAACTTAATCAATGAGTTTTATTCATCTATGGATGAAGTAAAAAAAAATTAAAGTATTAGAGAAATAATAATACCAGTAATAAAACGAAGATGAAAATTACTGTGTGCTATAATAGTTGAATCAAACAAATGATGTATACTTCTATTACATGTATCACACACTAATTAGTTTCAAACTTTAGAGATTCTATCCAATCACAAACTCTTTTATTTTCATCCAATCACAAACTCTAATACATACCTCGTTCAGCTTTTTCAGCCTCCTCCTGGAGTTTTTTGGCTGCCTCCTCTGCTCTCATTGTGGACTCATAAAAAGCCTGTTCCGCACACAAGCTGATGAGATTAACCAACCCTTTACATTCTAGATTGTTTCCATCCAAGTACAGCTCCCTACAACAAAATGTAGAAACTATTTTTAAAAAGTCTATTTAATATGCTCTCTCTCAGATTACTGTTCCAATCATGATGATATTTAAAGCAAATGCAAATTGTTTTCGAAAAACGTTCGGTACAATCAAAATTGATGTAAGAGAATCAAAAACCTCATAATTCTTCAATGGTATGCATGTCATCTCATCTTAGAGAGAATTTTACAATACATAAAAACCAGATTTCTAACCAAGATTTTTGACATGGGAAATGCAAGTAAATGGTGTTACTTGTTATATTTTCGTTTAGCTCATTACTATTACATGTATGTCTATTTGATACAAATATAATTAATGTAAAATTAAATGTTAGCTGCACAAAACCAGTACCTGACTGCTGTTTTGACCAGCATTTTCCCTAGGATGTCCCCGCTTTCTACCCCCAGATCACAGTAACACATGCTCACAGAGAGTAGGGTGATGTTCCCCTCCATTCCCTTGCAAAAACAGCGAGCCCCTTCATCTCCAAACCTACAAAGATAACACTGGACAGTTAAGCTTGAACCCCATCACAATGATACTAAAACAGAATGTCAATCAAAATTATTGAAAATAAAGCAATTCTATATTTTTAAAAAAGAATAATGCACTTGTGATATTGTTCTTTGTTTTTCCATAAAGTGCATAACTATGATGTTAAAAATACGATAGTTTATAACTGATGTGAATGGGTACAGCAGAGAATAGAAAGGTTTCTTACTCATTGTAGTCCAGAGTGACAGAGGTCAAGGTGGAACAGATGTTGAATGACCGGGTCAAACGCTGGAGGGAGTAACCCTCTAGGAGACAGTCCAGGAACTCTAGGTACCGCAGGGGATAACATCCTTTCTCCAACAGCAAGGCCTGTAATGTACATGAAACTATTGACAAGTCTTTTGCCTCATACAAGGAGGATGCTCTGTTATTGGATAAAATGGATCATGTGAATGTCTATGAGTTTTTGCAGAAAGAAAGCTGTAAAATTTAGACAGGAACATGCGCATTTGAGAGGGTAGCGAACAGCTGATTTCATTCAGAATGGTTGTGCTGGTAAAGCCCATAGCCACCTAACATCTGTATATCAACAGGACAAACTGTATAGACAGTCAATAACAAAACTTATAGTTAACTTGCCTTTATCTAAATTAAGATAATTACATGTCAGTAATAACTTCGGAAAAGTTTTTAATCTAGTTTTATATGGATTCATGCATATGTCTTGTGTTGGAAAATTTTCCAAATTTACATAGAAGACTGGGTATAAATATTTACATATAATTATATGATGATTCAGTAAATTGAACTTTTTAATTGTGTCATCATATCCTTACCACAGTGGCCATGTTTTCGTAGGTCATTGGGTAGTTCCACACATATAGATCCTGTATGTGGATGTATCGCTCCTGTCTGAAGGCAGCAATCAGTGGTTCCAACAGCACCGGCAGGTCTCCCTCCTTCTCCAAAGGCACAGGCTCCAAGATGAACTGTAAGCCAAAGGGAGGAAACACATTTACATCCAGTACCAGTATGAATTATGTATATGAACATTCATATGAAATATCAATTTACAATCTGTAAGTACAATCAAACCTTGTTATTTCAATCTACTGTAGATTTATATTTAAACGCAAGTAATTAATATTGGCATAAAATTGCGAGAAACACATATCACAAATTTTAAAATCTTGCTTTTAGTTTTAAGAAACTATGGTAAAAATTAGGTATTCACAATTTTATGTTCTCAGAATTTGATGGAAAACAGCTGAATTGCTGAATCAATAAGCACTCGCGTAAAATAAGGAATAAGCAAAAATAGGATAAACCTGATCTGTTATTTTCTTTAATTGTGTAAGCCACTTTTTTTGCAAATTTAACAGTTTTTAATGGCAAAAAATAACTGAAGAAGTTTCTGCATGTAATGTTATTATATTTTTTGTGACGACGGGTATGGTAGTGAGTTAGCGACTACAAAAATTGAGAAAACTAGATAACTCCAAAATTAACAAAATAAATCATACAACATTGTACATTTCCAAACACATATAGATATGTATACGATAATTATATACATACTGTTGACAGAACGGTTTCATTCTCCTTGCAGGCTCTCAGGGCACTTTTGATCCGAGGACTTATCTGGGACTCTGTCAGCCCACAGTTCCTCTCGTAGCTTTTTAGGAGACTGTGAACAATGTCCTCTGCCCCTGCTATGGTCTTCTTAGCCTTCTTCTTTCCTTTTCCCTTACCCTTTTTTCCACTCTTTTTGGGCATCTCTGTAAAGAAATATCTTTTTTCATGAATAAATCAAAGATTAAAAGAACTCCATTAAATGTAAATAACAAGGTAATAAATTTTATTATATTATGTTGCAAACAGTATATTTTTTCATGCTTGTTGCAAAGTAGAATTCCAAATATGTGTGGCCTTCTTAGTCATTTAAGAATGAAATATTACATTGAAAGGTGTGTAGCAATACACAATTCAAAATTGTTAATTTTTGATAACCAATGGTCGCTCTGGAAAAATATTTTTGAACAAAACTAGTTGTGTTATATTTTATCTTTCTATTTTTTTTAGTATCAAGAGCAGTAATTGATTAAGTTATTCCATTTACCTGTGTAAATTTTAAAGCATATTACTTTACTAATGTGAATGTGTGTGCATGTATGAATGGGTGGTGAAAGGAAACAAAAATTCATTGTAAAACCTGTATATATCTTAAAAGTGTTTATGAAAATACAATGAATAAATGTTAATTAAAAAAAAAAAAAAAAAAAAGAATAAAAGAACTGTAAAATCAATAAATGAAATTGTAGATATCTTTCTAAAATAGTTTTTCTTATATTATATATTTTTTTCCAAATCAATTTAATTTTCATTCCAAAAGTGTTTATCCAATAGATAGGTTACAAATAAATGGATGTAAACACACAATGCAGTGTTTACCCTTATCTTAAGGGAATGAAATGAAAAAAAAATAATTTAAGTTTACTTTGTGTCAGTTGTGTGACTAAAGGGAATCAGAGGAAATTCGGGAATTTCAATAGGAAAAAGTAATAGTCTCTTTAGTAGAGATTGATAACATTTAACGTGACTATGAAATTTGTTAGATTTAACAATCATAACGCATAATCATATCTAAACGCTAAACTTAACAAAATTAGGGGCATGTTGCTTTAATTTTGCTGTTAGAGCTCTGATGCCAGGACTGCGGACATACATTACAGAAACGTTACATGCAAGAGGCTGACGCAGCGGTTTGGTCAATTGAGTTTGTTTCGTTATGTATATTGAAAATAAAAGTACGTCCGATTTAAAACAATAAACTTACTTCAAAAAGGATTTTTAAAAAGTCTTCTCAACAACACATTAGACTACGATTTTAGGTCCCGCTAAATCAACCGTTCTCTTTGTTGACTGTTGTTACGGTCTTTTTAAACCGTTAAACCCAGAAGAGCTCCACAAAGTAAAGACAACTGTGCTTTAAAAAGTGGTTGGTAGATAGAATGGAGGAGACCAGAATAGTTTTATCGGAATTTAAATACATTCGTTTTCGTGAAGCACGTTAAATGAATTTAGCAAATTTATTAATTAATTAATAAAGTTTACTGGGAATTTATTTAAGCGAGAACAAGAACATCATTGTCGTCAGATGCAAATATTGCAAGTGCCCGTAACAACAGATTGTTTAAATCAGGGCACAGGGGTCCACCAACAATAGCTGACAAAGATAGTTAGTGCTTAGAATGGATAGAATGGAAGATAAGATGTAAGATAAGATAGACTCTCTCTCTCTTTCTCTCTCTCTCTCTCTCTCTCTCTCTCTCTCTCTCTCTCTCTCTCTCTCTCTCTCTCTCTCAGCCGACTGTCAATTTTTATCATATCTATATGTCTTCACATTAATCTGAAATCTTAGATTAAATTAAAGGCAAGTCTGACGAAGTGGCTCTGCTGCCGTTCGTTAGATTTAACAAGTGATGAAGGCCTGACAACATCTCTAACACTGGCGAGTGTTCTCTGAGTCATTGTACATCTGTAGATCTATACCGACAACAAAGGACCACCTCTCCACACAAAGGAATCCCCACCAGTTCAGGCTCTTAGACTCAGGCAAGCAGACTAGGTGGAAGGTAGGCTAGCTATGTCTTTTTTAATGCAGTAGATCACATCACTTTGAAAACCAATAATTCATAAACTTAGATGAAGCCTTTTTTTGTCTCTGATGAATGACAGACTTAGTTTTGCATGCAACGGATTAAACAGAAGTTTGGTCGTTTTTTAGAAAGTACAATTTTTGTTTGCAAAAAGTAACAACCGTAATTTTCTTGCAAACACTTATACACATTTACCATGTTCCATTTTAATTGTTGGTCATTGGAAAAACTGCGGGGGAGTGAAAGGGGGGAGGGTAAATCAAATGGCGCAGGTGGTTTGTAGAAGCTCAACAAAAGATACATAAAAATAAACAAAAGAAATAGGCCTGCAACACTGGCTCGCACATGTTTGATATTGTACATGTATGTAAACATTTGTGCACACGGGCAATTCCAGATGATTTGCAAGCACGTTTGAGATCTTCAACGTTGAGAAAAAACACTCAAAACCCGGAGATTTGTGCAGGAGATAGGCAAATTATCGACGGCTGCAAAAATTGCTGTCAAGTTCAGTATAAACATTAATTCTGAAGGGCGGCGGGCAACAAGAACTATGGGATTGCTGTTTTTTCCTCCCTCTCTCTCTCTCTCTCTCTCTCTCTCTCTCTCTCTCTCGCTCTCTCGCTCTCTCGCTATCTCTCATATTGGAAAATGTATAGTAAAGCATGAAACAGGGAAGAAAATGTTCTTTAATATGTTGCCAATTTAAAGCAATTTAAAAATAAAATATTAAATTACAAACTATAATTTGTCGGGAAGTAGATTTTTTTTAGTGCAGATTGAAAAAATAGTAAAGCACACTAGATTTACATGTTTTATCTCTCTCTCTCTCTCTCTCTCTCTCTCTCTGATCTCGAAGAGCAGCAAAATATCTATCTGTCGACACCACCCAGTTTTTTTTGTTCCACATCTGTAGCATTTTCTTAAATATTTTGTTGAGAAAAGAGATTAAAAGTTTGTGCGAGTGTTATTATAGATTCAAAATGTAAACAAAACACTGTGTACGTCTGAGGAATGTGGAACTTTATTTGAGTCGCTGAAATTGTTCTTGCTGACTCAGTTTAATTGCTTCACGAAAACGTTTGTTTCTTATCAAGGATTTCTCCACCGCTATGTGTACTTTTTGGCGAACTTCATGTGACTGTAAAATTATCTGCCATATCCTTCATATTTTGATTATATAAAAGAGATAATATATAAACCCTGAATTAGCATGCCAGGTATGCATTGGTGCATCGCCCCTAAATATTCATCAAAAAGGAACTGAAGATATATCAAAGAAATGAATGGCAAATAAAGTCCATGAAAAACATATGATGCAAAAAAATTAAGAGGAATGAAATGAATGGAAGCCAGTATTATTTTATTGCTTTGCAGATTTTTCTCAGTAGCCTAGAGAATGGTGTCGGCCAAACCATACAAAGGTCAGAAATACCAAAAGATAAAGAAGGAATGTATCAAGAAGAAGACGCTGTTTAGGGACAGCGAGTTCCCTCCCGAGGGCCCCTCCCTGTTCTACAGCAAGGCGGCTCCTGCGGACATAGTCTGGAAAAGACCCGGGGTAGGTATACTTTTACAGTATTTTGGGTTTATGACCTCATGGACTTATAAGTCACAGCTGTAAAAAGGCGTTTTGTCTTCTACTTGCTTATCGTTAGAGGAAAACTTCACAACCAATAGATCGACGAAGATTGAAATCTACTCATCAGGGCGTTTTAAACAAATTCACATTTTTTTTGTACACCAAGTATGTTAAAATGTACGTGGAATATCATGCACACATGTACAGTATACATGTAACTCCTTGTGCCATCAAACTTTATATAAAATATATTTATTTTTAACAATATTTCATTCAATATAATATATTGATTGGGATTAGGCAGTAGGCACAGCCTATTTTAGCCCTCTTCCTAATATAAAATATATAGCTGAAGAAAAATTAGAACTGCATATAAATACCATAGGCGGGGGGAGTGGGGGGGGGGGGCTTAGCCCCCCCCCCCCACTTTTTTTGCCAAGTTAGACCTAACCATTAAGCACATAGCAGAATGGAGGGTTCAGCCCCCCCCACTTTTTTACATAATTGTTTCGTAATGTACGTTTGAAAGATTGAGAAGTTGGAGTCAAAGGCATACTAGTCCCCCCCCCCCCCCCAATCTTCGCTAGCCAAGGGTTTAAGATCCATTCTGCTCCTTGTAGAATTAGGTTTTTTTTCTCTCAATATTTCTGAGGATCAGCCTAGCCTCCCCCCCCCCCCCACTTTCAATTTGCTGCCGACGCCAGTGAATACATTTAATCATCATATACATGTAATTTACGTGCAAAATATAAGTACATATGTAGGCAGGATACCAGTCTGAGAAACAAATTATAAATTGCGCTTTATTTTTTTCCAGGATATCGTTTCCAATCCGCGCTTTTTCACTGAAGGTCGTGGAGCAGACGATTTCTCGCAAGGCTCCTTGGGAAATTGTTGGTTCGTCGCGGCGTGTGCCTGTATTGCAGAAAGGAAAAACCTTTTGCGAAAAGTATGAATTTTTAATGAGTTTGAATTCAAAATCATTTTGAAGTCTGGACATCTAAAAAATTAGAAATTCATGTTCTTACCTTGAAAACAATTTCTTTTAACACTAAAACAATTCTGGCACATTTTAAGCGCCAACTTCCTATTCGCAGATTGTACCGGATATTGAGAAACAAGACTGGGCAAAGGGCCGGAAGTACGCCGGAATATTCCATTTCAAGTTCTGGCAGTGCGGAGAATGGGTCGATGTCGTCATAGACGACTTTCTTCCCACCCGACAAGGGAGACTAATCTTCATGCACTCCAAATCAAGAAACGAATTCTGGTCGGCGCTACTAGAGAAAGCGTATGCAAAGTCAGTTGCTCGAGTATCTCTTCCATCACACAATAACACTTATCTGTTATTTAATTTGTACTTTTGGGGGTTTTTTTTGTAACGAAGGTCTGTTGTTTTAGTAAGCGTATCAAAGTTTTATTACATTGTCAAGCTTTATTAAATCTATGAAGAATCTTTAATGTGTTAAGATATATAGCAATTTTAAAGCAATATGAGCTGCATTTTCATGCTGAATTTTTTTTTACGAAAATGTTATTTTCTACTGAAATTACAAAAAACATCATGGTTTATTGAATTTCTGTTTTCATATTTTCTGTGGGAAAAGCCTTCAAGAAGCCTTAAATGAAGCAAAATTGAATTATTGTCGTCCTGTACAAAAATTGATCTGTTATATATTTCTTAGAAGAGAAATCTCTCTTCTGACAAAATTTATGATTTTTTCAAATCTTGAAAATCATAAAAGTTTAAGTTACAGGCAGACTTATCATACTAGCAGGTTTTTGCAGCAAAATAAATTTCTAAAAAATACAGCTTATATTTAAAAATATTTTTTTTTTGGTACCATGCACCCATCTTATACAACATTTGGCGTTTATCGACCGTCATCATATTTACATGTAGTTACATATCTTTTGTATGTAATTTTACTCAATGATATCTTCATTTTTGTCGTGGATGACTTATTTTTAGATTATTTGGGGGTTACGAGGCGCTGGTGGCCGGAAAAGCCAAGGACGCCATGGTCGACATGACAGGGGGCGTGGCAGAAGGGATAGAAATCAAGGACTACAAAAACGAGGAGGAGAGAAAGAAATTGTTCAAGATTCTACGTAAATCAAAGGAAAACATGTCGTTAATAAGTACATCTATTGCAGTAAGTAACCAAAGTGATACGGCGTTATTATTTAGTTAAAATCCATGTAGATGGTGGAAGAAGCGAACTTGCAAAGTGACAACTGCAATGGTCTTGTGATTTCTTGATTCGAAGGTCAGACACCAGAGATAGGTGGCGTGTTCTTATATACGTAGATGTTTTGTATGATAATCATGTAGGATATAAATGGTTCTTAAAAACTATTGAAATATTCATTGACCTGAGGTCAAGGTCTTGAAAATGAGGCTAATGTACGTAGGCCGTCGTCAGCATCAACACTCATACAGAAAACATATAACACCTAACAGACAGAATATTTTGTATAAAAATCAAAATCTTTTTACCTGAATTTTAAGGCAGTAGGAAAAGAGATGGAGGAGAAGCTATCATGTGGTTTGGTGAAGGGCCACGCCTACAGCGTGACGAACGTCCGGAAACTAAAACTTGGGACGGGCCTCAAGTCCATATTCAGCCGAGAGAAAATCCACATGATCCGGTGTCGTAATCCGTGGGGAGGATCTGATTGGAAAGGGGCTTGGAGTAACGGGTTTGTATTTGTATGAACCAAAAATGTAAAGAGTAATTAGACTAAGTGTCCCTTGTAAACTGTAAATACAAACTGGCTCTGCCGTCTTCAACATTTTTAAATTACTTTTATAAAACTCAGCTTCCAATCTGAATCCTAGAAAATCACACGTCTGTGAATTTGAGGTGAAATTTCGATTTGAGGCGAATTATTTAGTTGAGGAAAGTTGGTGACGGCGGAACCAAATCTCTTGAATATGCCAGTGTTTATCGGTAGTTCACACTGTGATGAAAGCAATCTACTATTTGTTTCTCACAACAAGGATGATTTTATTCTGTTAAGATCTCCAGAATGGAAGAAAGTAAGCGATAGCGAGAAAAAGGAGCTTGGTCTTACGTTTGCAGACAATGGAGAATTTTGGTAAGAAGAATTCAAACACTAGTAGTACGAGCAGACTGATGATCTTAACTTAAAAAAAAAATCTGATTGAAATCAGATCTTCGATGCTCCAGATTATCGATTTCTCGCTCCAAAATGTCACTACAATACTGTATGTCGCGATGATATGTCAAAGTCACTACGATTTGTCAATACAATACCGGTATCGTGCGATATTTCGCTATGTATCGTTAATCGGGAGCATCGATATATCGCGATGTGCAAATCGGGGACACAGAAGATCTGATTTTAATCAGATTGTCATAATCTCATGAGAAGATGTTACAATGGTAATGGCTGGTACATAAAAATGTAAGATTTTTCCAAAACAGAACGTGTATTTTTTTTAAATAAGAGCTGTACTCTGTCTTGTAGGATGTCGTTTGAGGATTTCTGTCGGTACTTTACCAGCATCGACATCTGTCACATGATTAACACTTCCTTCTTCTCGACGTCCAAGACATGGAAGGAAGATATAGTGGAGGGAGAGTGGAAGAGGAACCATTGTGGAGGATGCGGCAACAACAAAACATTTCTAGAAAATCCTCAAGTAATATTAACGTTGTCATTACCAGGTCCTATAGTATAGGTTCCCCGTTATATATTCGGGTTATGGCTCCGTAGAAAGCAGATCGAACGAGAGTGAGGTTTTCCATTTGCCATGTTTAAATGATAATAGCTGTCATTGAAAGGACGAAAATCAAATACCGGTTAATTCCAAATATGATTGCATAAAACAGAATTTTGCTCAGAATTGAGCATGTTGCTAAAACGAAATTTATCCAATAGACCGACAAACTAAAAACATGAATACTAAAACCAATTTTGAATCGATGGTTTTCTTAACTATCAAAACAAGACGTTTAACTTTTTCAGTATATGTTTGAAATAAGCGGTTTTGAAGAAGAAATCCTAGTCTCTTTGGAGCAATTTGACAGACGCACGGAAAAAGTCAAAGGAAAGTCCAACTACACTATAGGTACCACCATTGTCAAGGTAAGATATTTTTATTGTATATTGAATTAGAATTAGTCGTGCGTTCCAGACTGCTAAAATATTTAACTTTTGTATACATCCCTCCAAGTTCACTTTCTCTTCAGGCAGATGTAAACCGGAAGTACAGGATGCACGATAAACTAGAGAGGGTGCATTCTGGGCCGTTTTCTAACGCTAGGAATGTGTTTGCCCGTGTGAACGTGCGTCCCGGACGTTACGTCATCATTCCGTCCACGTTTGAACCAGGTTGTCATGGGAAATTCATTCTCAGAACATACAGCAGCAAGGGACTGAACCTTCGGTATGATGAAATAGTTCGAGTATTAATTTATTATGACTTAATTGCAAAAATTGAGAATTATAAATGAATATTGACTGAAAGACATCTATTTGGCTGATGTTATCAAAACAAATTGAATATGAGCTGTATATGTAAGAAACTAATATACGTATATGTTTGCAAATTGTGATATTTTGCATGTACTTACCTGAACCTTTCTTACCAAAGATTGGATTGCCTCAAAATAAGTTAGTGCATTTCTATACTAGGGAATACTGTAAATGTAACACTCACAATTTTTTTTATCACAATGACAATTTTATAATTATAATTCAATCAGAGTCTTTGGATAGCATTACCCAGAAAAATGTTTTTAAAAATCGTTGAATACCGTATAACTATGATAATTATATATTCTTAATAGTCACAAATTTATTTTAAAAAATAGTCAAAAAATAATTGTACGTATTTCGAGATCAAAGCGCAATTAAATTATTCAACCGCAAAAAAAACCAAAACAGTTAATATATATGATAATCAAACTTGTATCTACTTCAGAGAACTGCGATTGGACGAGCCTGTCCCGCCCACTTTGTGTGGGATTCCCTCTACTCTCAAGAAGAAGAAAACTTGCGCAACGCAGGTCACAATGGTAAGAGGCGAGGAATTTCCAGGAAACGGAAAAAAAGGCGGTAGGTTTGCATATGCGTTCATAGGACTGTGCTCCATCTTTTATCTGAATTTTGTCAGTTTTTGTATATTTTGTTGTGTTTAAAATTTCAATTGGTAAACTGAAGTTTGGTTTTAGAGGAAGAATATTAATTTATATAACATTTGAATTAATGGTTAAAATTTCTGAATTAGTCGTGTTTTCTGTTTTCTGAATATTTAGCTATAATAGCTTATATTTTAACATACCAAAGTCGCTACTTTATTACATGTACAATGTAATATTATATTACATCTTGCTATACATGTAGCATAGTATAGA